>NW_027311989.1:0-17500 GCF_040954645.1 Diabrotica undecimpunctata
GCAAGCCGAACGGACACACACACCTACTCACACACGCACACACACACGCACACACGCACACACACATACACTCTTCACCTCTCGACTCCTACCTATTAGTCGCCTCTTACGACATTCAGGGACTTCTTGCCACGGCCGTGTTCTTATCTCTGCGAGCCGAACAGACACACACACACTTAAACACACACGCCCGCAAACACGCACACACACACGCACCCACGCACACGCACACGCACACGCACACGCACACGCACACACTCTCCACCTCTCGACTCCTATCCATTAGCCGCCTCTTAAGACAGGCAGGGCCTTCTTGCCCCGGCCGTATTCCTATCTCTGGAAGCCGAGCGGACAAACACACACACACACGCACGCACGCACACACGCACACACACACACACTCACACACGCACAAACACACGCACACACGCACACACACACACATACACTCTTCACCTTTCGACTCCTACCCATTAGTCGCCTCTTACGACATTCAGGGACTTCTTGCCACGGCCGTGTGTGCCACGCACACACGAACACACACATACACTCTTCACCTCTCGACTCCTACTTATTACTCGCCTCTTACGACAGGCAGGGACTACTTGCCACAGTCGAGTTCTTATCTCTGTGTGCCGAACAGACACACACACTTACACACACACTCACACACACACGCACGCACACACGCACACACACACACGCACCCACGCACACGCACACGTACACGCACACGCACACACTCTCCACCTCTCGACTCCTATCCATTAGTCGCCTCTTAAGACAGGCAGGGCCTTCTTGCCACGGACGTATTCTTATCTCTGCACGCCGAACGGACACACATACATACACTCGCACACACACACACATACACGCTTCACCTCTCGACTCCTACTTATTAGTCGACTCTTACGACATTCAGGGACTTCTTGCCACGGCCGTGTGTGCCACGCACACACGCACACACACACATACACTCTTCACCTCTCGACTCCTACTTATTACTCGCCTCTTTCGACAGGCAGGGCCTTCTTGCCACGGCTGTGTTCTTACCTCTGCGAGCCGAACGGACACACACACATACTCACACACGGACACACACACGCACACAAACATACACTTTTCACCTCTCGACTCCTACTTATTAGTCGCCCACTCATCGCCTCTCGACTCCTATCCATTAGTCTCCCCGTACGATTTGCATCGCTTTCTTGCCACGGCTGTTTTCTTATCTCTGCGAGCCGAAAGGACACACACACATACATAAACACACACTCACAAACACACACACACACGCACGCACACACGCACACACACATACACTCACACACACACAAACACGCACACACGCACACACACATACATTCTTCACCTCTCGACTCCTACATATTAGTCGCCTCTTACGATAGGCAGGGCCTTCTTGCCTTGGAAGTGTTCTTATCACTGCAAGCCGAACGGACACACACACACATACTCACACACGCACACACACACGCACACACGCACACAAACATACACTCTTTACCTCTCGACTCCTACCTATTAGTCGCCCCTTACGATAGGAAGGGCCTTCTTGCCTCAGTCGTGTTCTTATTTCTGAAAGCCGAACTAACACACACACATACTCACACACGCACACACACACGCACACACGCACACACGCACACACACACATACACTCTTCACCTCTCGACTCCTACTTATTACTCGCCTCTTACGACAGGCAGGGCCTTCTTGCCACGGCTGTGTTCTTATCTGTGCGAGCCGACCGCACACACACACACTCACACACACTCACACACTCACATACACACACACTTAAACCCGCACGCACAGGTACACGTACACACTCTTCACCTCTCGACTCCTATCCATTAGTCGCCTCTTACGACAGTCAGGGCCTTCTTGCTACGGACGTGTTCTTATATCTGCGAGCCAAACGGACACACACACACACACACTCGCACACACACATACACACACATACACGCTTCACCTCTCGCCTTCTACCCATTAGTCGCCTCTTACGACATTCAGGGACTTCTTGCCACGGCCGTGTTCTTATCTCTGCGAGCCGAACGGACACACACACACTCACACACACACGCACACACGCACACACACGCACCCACGCACAAGCACACGCACACACTCTCCACCTCTCGACTAATATCCATTAGCCGCCTCTTAAGACAGGTGGGGCCTTCTTGCCACGGCCGTAATCTTATCTCTGCGAGCCGAGCGGACAAACACACACACTCACACACACACACACACATACACTCTTCACCTCTTGACCCCTACCTTTTAGTCGCCTCTTACGAGAGGCAGGGCCTTCTTGCCCCGGCCGTATTCATATCTCTGCAAGCCGAACGGACACACACACTCATACACACACACTCACACACGCACAAACACACATACACGCACACACGCACACACACATACACTCTTCACCTCTCGACTCCTACCAATTAGTTGCTCCTTACAGCAAGCATGGCCTTCTTGCCACGGTTGTATTCTTATCTCTGCAAGCCGAACGGACACACTGTGATGGGTAGCTCTTTCGGGGCAACAGACTCAGTAAAACACAGGTTTGAAATAAAAATAAATCTATTAAGTATATATATACAATAAATAAAAACTAAAAAAAAGGAATTCTACGTTGTATACTTATAAAACAAAAATAAAATGAATTCTACGTTTCCGTCTGGGTCCCGCGATGAATGAATCCCCCGGCAAACGTCTATAAAAGAAAAGAAATTAATTAGTACTACTAATATACTCGCTTTCGCTTCAATTTAGCGAAAGCTCCGAATATGCTCGTAAACAAAATATTCAGCTGTGCAGACCCACGGCAATGTTCAATACACAATGCCGACGGGTTCCGCTTGGCTAAGGACAGAGTATGATCCTCAATACGGAAATCTCTGTCCCGGTTGGTTCTGTGCAGATCCACGGTAATGCTCAATACGCAATACTGATGGGTTCCGCTTGGTTAGGGACAGAGTATGATCCTCAATACGGAACTATCTCTGTCCAGAATGGCCCGCTGGTTCACTACACCGGCGAGTCAGGGAGCCTAGAGCGCTAGCTGCAAGACTGTCTAATTCCGCTATTCACACGCCTTAAATAGCCGTTTGAATACCACTACGCCGTCACGTTGTAGAAGTGGATGCGCAAATATTGACACTCCCACGGTTCGAACTGTTAAACGATCAGAGCATCGTTATACCCCCTTCTCTTTGAGAAAAAAAAAGTAACATACCTTTTTTTTGTGTATATGGTGTCTACAGCCTTGTGATGCCATCTATCCCTCTCGGTATCTTTATTACAATCTTCCTCCCATTGTTACAGCATATCCTGTATCTTTTGGTCCCCCTCTCGACCAGGTGTTTTGGGACGATCTCTATAAGGTCGGCGTGTTTCCCGGGTTCCGGTTCTCCTGGAGTGGACGCGGATTGGGCTTCTTGTCCCGTTTTGGTATCAGGTACGCTCTTCTTCCTCGGTGGGGTTGGTGGTGTCCCAAAAAGTTCGTGGAACCTTTTCATGATCCTCTCCGCGTCTTTTCCTGGTGTCACGGGTAGTTCGGGTCTCTCTGGCGTTCCCAGAGGGGTCATCTCTTCCGGTATCTCTAATATGTCTTCCATGTTTGATGTTGATGAACTGAATTCTGCTTGCTAGCATTGCCACTTAAATACCGTTTGGTTGTGGTGGGGATTGGATTTCTGTAGTAACATTTCCCCCCTCCCATGGTTTTAAATCTTTTACATGCGCCGTCATCTGCTTGCGGCTACTACTATCGGCCAATTTCAGTTTTACTATTACTGGTGATATTACTGACGTTACTATGTATGGTCCTGAGTACTTCGGCGCTAGTTTGCTGGTGAAAGCTGCACTAGCTGATGATAGATAGTGTTCCTTTTTCATGACTCGATCTCCTGGATGCGGCTGCCAGTCTCTTCGTCTTAGATCGTAATGTTTCTTTTGGTCCTCGAAAACGTGTTCCATGTGCACTTTTGCTAGTTCTCTTAACGCTTCTAACTTGTTTAAGTTTTCTGCATACCCCTGTATATCTTGTCCATTTGTCGCCTCTGTTATGTCTAATTCCCTTCCGAAATTAAGAAGCGCTGGTGAAAATCCTGTTGAATCGTGTCTTGACGAATTTATGGCGTAGCAGAATTCTGGTATGAATTTGTCCCAGTCTTTATGGTTATCCTCCACGTAAGTAGCTATCATCGTTTTCAGTACTTTGTTCATTCGTTCTTCTGGATTGCATTGAGGTGAGTACGGCGGTGTTAGAATGTGATTTATGTTATAGGACTTTAGGAACGCCTTAAAATTTCCGCTTGTAAATTGCGCGCCATTGTCCGAGATGATTTTCTTCGGGATACCGAATTGCATGACTACTTTAGATTGTAGAGTGTCGATGATTGAGTTCGTAGATGCTGCTCTTATTGGCTGGGCGACGACCCATTTGGTAAACCGGTCTTGCACGACTATTAAGAAAATGTTTCCTTTTGCAGATCTTGGGAATGGTCCCATTAAATCAACTGAGACAGTATGCCAAGGCTTTTCTACAGTGGACGGTTGCATTTTCCCGGCTGGTTGCATTTGAGACGGTTTATATTGGAGGCACTTCGTACAGGCTCTAACGTAGTCTGCAATTTGTTTAAACATCTTAGGCCAATAGTACTTTTGCGCTATTCGGCAAATTGTTTTTGCAATTCCTAAGTGGCCTGCTGTGGTCGAGTCATGATTTTCCTACAAAATATCTTTCCTTTTATATCTTGGTACGCATAATTTCCATGGGTTATTAAACTCTGGGTCGGCTAAATTACGGCTGCTCCAAACGTGTTTATATAATTTCCCGTTTGATATTTGTAAATCCGGGAAATCGTCTGGGTTCTGGAGTACATTCCTATATAAATTATCGTACCAACTGCATGATTCCAGTTCTGATGCTAATAATTCCGACTCTGGTTCTTCGCTCTGGTTTTCTTGTGGTTGTCGTGACAAAGCATCTGCTACCTTGTTGAGGACTCCCTTTCTATATATTACCTCGAAATCGTACTGTTGCAGTTCTAAACTCCACCTGGCTAACCGACCTGACGGGTTTTTAAGGTTCTTCAGCCATTTGAGGGACTGATGGTCTGATATGACCTTAAAATTGTATCCTTCTATATACGGCCTCATTTGCTTTATCCCGTACACGATGGATAGACATTCTTTTTCCGTTGTGGAATATTTTGTCTCGGCTGGTGTGAGGGTTCGACTAGCATATGCAATTACTTTATCCTGGCCGTCGTATTTCTGTGTTAGTGCAACTCCAAGTCCACAGTTCGACGCATCTGTTTGCAGGTAAAATGTTTTCGAAAAATCGGGGCATGCTAATACTGGGGCCGATGTAAGTTTTGATTTTAGCTCTTCAAACGCGTTTTCCTGCTTATCGGTCCATTTCCATCTTATCTTCTTCTTCAGAAGCATGTTTAGCGGTCCTGCTATTGTCGAATAGTTCTCTATGAATCGGCGGTACCATGATGTTATTCCTAGGAACCGGCGGAGTTGACGCACATTTCTCGGTGCTGTAAGTCCGGTTATAGCGTTGGTTTTCTCCGGGTCGGTTTTTATTCCTTCTGCTCCAACCACATGTCCTAAGTATCTGAGTTCTGACTGGCAAAACGTGCATTTCTCGAAGTTCAGCTGTAATCTGGCTTCTTTCAGTCTTCGGAAAACTTCTTGTAGGTGATTTAAATGCTCTTGGAGCGTTTTAGATATTACTACGATATCATCCAAGTAGGCAAACGCGAATTCCATATCGGGAGGTATTACCTTATCCAGTAGGCGTTGGAAAGTGGCTCCTGCGGAATGCAGTCGGAATGGGGTGGTTTTGAACTGAAAATGGCCTTTTCCGGGTACGCTGAATGCTGTCACTGGGCGGCTTGTTTCTTCTAGGGGTATTTGAAAATATCCCTGTTTCAAATCGAGGGTCGATATAAAATTTGCTTCCTTAAGTCTATCCAGAATTTCCGATATTCTGGGTAACGGATATGCGTCCTTATCTGATAGTTCGTTGACTTTTCTAAAGTCAATGCAAAATCTGTACGAGTTATCCTTTTTCCTAACTAGTACAATCGGTGAACTCCAACCACTTGTGGAGGGTTCGATGGTTCCTTCTTTTAACATCTTGTCCACTTCTTGGTTGATGATCTGTAGCATTGCGGGATTGTGCCGCCTGTAAGGCTGCTTGACTGGATCGCACTTTTTCTTCAATTTTATTTCGTGTCTTATTAAGTTGGTGGGTCCTGTTATGTTCTCAAACTCCCTTAGTTCTTTTCTTAGGAACCTTTCTAAATCCGTATTTTGAGTGGAGTCTTTTAAAGTGTTACATGTCTCTTCTTGATGTTGTATGTATTGTTTGGTCGTATGTTTATCGAATTTAAGTTCGATAGAATGGTTCCTGAGGAATTCCACTCCTAGTAATGCATCTTCCGTCAACCCTGGCATTACTATGAATGTTTGTCGGGTTTGTAACTTATCGATCTCGCATTCAATTGTCAACTTCTGGTTAAGCTCTATTGACGCTCCATTTGCTAGTCTTGTTCTCCCGCTGTAGCTATCTAGAAAGTCCTTGTATATCTGAGCTATTCTATCCCCGACGTAATTTTTAGTAGTTCCTGTGTCGATGAGCGCTCTGTATGTTCTTTGCCCTATTTTTAGTGATGCGAACAGTCGAATGTCATTGCTTGCTGGCTGTGTAACGGCGAAAACGAATGGAGTCGAATCTTGTTTTACAGACTGGGACGACTCCTTGTTTCTCCAGTCTGTAATTCGTTTCCCTGACGCCTGAAACAGCAGTCGCTGCTGTAAACTCCTTCTCTGCCGCAACGCGAACAAAACTTTTTCCATGGGTTTTTGCAGTTTTTACGGCTGTGACCTGGCATCTTGCATCTAAAGCATGCCGTTTTCGCATCGTACTCTGCTTGGTCCGTGCGTCTCCAGTTTCCACGGCAAATCTGATTTGCTCGGGTCTTTTCGTCTTCTAGATCTTCGTATTCTTGGGCTAAATCCTGTAATTCGGCTAAGTTTCCGAAATCCCGGCGGCGAGCATAAAGCTTATATTCTGGTAACAAATTTTTGTATATCCTTTCGAGTTCTTGGTTTTTAGAAAAAGATCCTTCTCGTCTGATTAATGTTTGAATCTCCGTGATATATCTATCTACTGGTTCGTTCTGTCTCTGTTTTCTGTTTCGGATTTCCTCTTCTAGTTGTACCAAATATCCCCTGGGATAGAAAGCTTTTTTAAAATCTTCGCTGAAATCTGTCCATGACTTCCAATTTTTGTTATTGTTTCTGTACCATAACAAGGCGTGATCTCCTAATAATTCTGGTAATGCTCTTAGTAGATCTTGTTTATCGATCTCGTAGGCCAAGCTTAATTCGTCTATCCTCTCTAAGAATTCTATTGCATCCGAATGTTTCTTGTCGAAGTGTGTGTTCCACTTTCGTACTTGATTTAGCAATTCTGGTTGCCCCATTTGTTTCGTTATTGCTAATTCCGGTTGTTACAAAGCGGCTTCAGAGCAGGAAGATCGTGCGTGGACAACACATTTACCCTTCAACAAATAATTGAAAAACGAACAGCTCGAAACCTCCCTACGCATCTGGTATTTATAGATCTGGAGAAGGCTTATGATACAGTTCCTTTAAAACTCTTATTTAGTGTCTTGACGAAAACGGACCTTAGTAAAACATATCTAAAAGCAATACTGAACATCTATAAATGTCCTCAAAGCACTGTAAAAACAGGAAATACTTTCTCAAGGGTATTTACAGTAACGAAAGGCTTGAGACAAGGATGTTGTCTTTCCCCCACCCTATTCAAAATATATATCCAAGAAGCACTGCACCAGTGGAGACAAAAATGTGCGGGAATGGGGTTGAAGCTTAACAACCATTATCTGACAACGCTGTTCTTTGCAGATGATCAGGTACTAATTGCAAGCTGTGAAGAAGATGCAGATTATATGCTTAGAAAGCTCAAAGATGAATACGAAAAATGGGGGATGAGTATGAATATGTCTAAAACAGAATATATGCGAATAGGCAGTGAAGACGAAGACCCGGATTTGGAAATTAGACAAATGAAAAGGTGCTACGAATACAAATATTTGGGAAGTATTATCTGCAGTAAAGGAACAACGGAACGAGATATAGACTATAGAGTGCAACAAAGCAGGAAGAGTGTTCAAATTCTGAATTCGATACTTTGGTCCAACAAAGCTACTATGAAAACTAAAATGACTATCTACAAAGTAATTGTAGAGCCAATTCTTACATATGGAGCAGAATGTTGGCAAATGACAGCAAAAGGAAAGAAAAAAGTTGACACGGTTGAAATGGACTACCTAAGAAGAGCTTGCCGTATATCAAGAGTAGAACGTATACCTAATTCTGAAATTAGAAGAAAAACAGATAGAGTACATACAACTTCTGAAAGAATAGAAACTAGACAGTTAATATGGTATGGACACGTACAGAGGATGGACGACAACAGATGGCCAAAAATAGCTATGGAATACAATCCAAGTAATAGAAGGAAACGAGGAAGACCAGCCAAGTCTTGGATACAAGGTGTTATGGAAACCATGAAAGACAGAGCCATTGATGAAGACACCTGGAGAGATAGAAAAAGATGGCGATCGAAATGCGGGAAGCGGCAGAAGCTGTAGGATCCCCGCTTATATATATATATTGCTAATTCCTGTAATTGTCTTCGGATGCCGAAATTTCCTGGGCCAGTGTGTCGGATTCTGTTCCCTTGTAAGTTTTTTCTTTTGGGATTGTTCCTGTAGCTTCCTCACGATTTTTAAAATAGGTTCTGAGTCGTGCTCTTAATTCGTCGACGGTTTCCTTGGGATCTAGGCCGTATTTTTCGGCCTCGCTCTGCAATTCCTCTTTGCAAAGTCGGTTTATCCACGACGTACCTATTACTGAGTCTGTGTCTTTATCTGTCGGCATTTTATTAATTTTTGCTCGGGCGCCAGTTTGTGATGGGTAGCTCTTTCGGGGCAACAGACTCAGTAAAACACAGGTTTGAAATAAAAATAAATCTATTAAGTATATATATACACTAAATAAAAACTAAAAAAAAGGAATTCTACGTTGTATACTTATAAAACAAAAATAAAATGAATTCTACGTTTCCGTCTGGGTCCCGCGATGAATGAATCCCCCGGCAAACGTCTATAAAAGAAAAGAAATTAATTATTACTACTATTAGTACTACTCGCTTTCGCTTCAATTCAGCGAAAGCTCCGAATATGCTCGTAAACAAAATATTTAGCTGTGCAGACCCACGGCAATGTTCAATACACAATGCCGACGGGTTCCGCTTGGCTAAGGACAGAGTATGATCCTCAATACGGAAATCTCTGTCCCGGTTGGTTCTGTGCAGATCCACGGTAATGCTCAATACGCAATACTGATGGGTTCCGCTTGGTTAGGGACAGAGTATGATCCTCAATACGGAACTATCTCTGTCCAGAATGGCCCGCTGGTTCACTACACCGGCGAGTCAGGGAGCCTAGAGCGCTAGCTGCAAGACTGTCTAATTCCGCTATTCACACGCCTAAAATGCCGTTTGAATACCACTACGCCGTCACGTTGTAGAAGTGGATGCGCAAATATTGACACTCCCACGGTTCGAACTGTTAAACGACCAGAGCATCGTTACAACACACACTCATACACACACACTCACACACGCACAAACACACACACACGCACACACTCACACACACATACACTCTTCACCTCTCGACTCCTACCCATTAGTCGCCTCTTACGACAGGCATGGCCTTCTTGCCACGGCCGTATTCTTATCTCTGCAAGCCGAACGGACACACACACTCATACACACACACTCACACACGCACAAACACACACACACGCACACACTCACACACACATACACTCTTCACCTCTCGACTCCTACCCATTAGTCGCCTCTTACGACAGGCAGGGCCTTCTTGCCACGGCCGTGTTCTTATCTCTGCGAGCCGACCGGACACACACACACACACACTCACACACGCACACACACGCACACACGCACTTACACACATACACTCTTCACCTCTCGACTCCTACGCATTAGTCGCCGCTTACGACAGGCAGGGCCTTCTTGGCACGGACGTGTCCTTATCACTGCGAGCCGACCGAACACACACTCACACAGGCACACACACACGCACACACGCACACACACACACATACACTCTTCACCTCTCGACTCCTACCAATTACTCCCCACTTACGACAGGCAGGGCCTTCTTGCCTCGGCCGTATTCTTATCTCTGCAAGCCGAACGGACACATACACACTCACACACACAAGCACGCACACGCACACATACGCACACACACGAAAACACTTTTCACCTCTCGACTCCTACCCATTAGTTGCCTCTTACGACAGGCATGGCCTTCTTGCCTCGGCCGTATTCTAATCTCTGCGAGCCGAATGGACAACACATACATACACACACTTACTTACACACGCACAAACACACACACACCCACACACGCACACACACACATACACTATTCACCTTTCGACTTCTACCTATTAGTCGCCCCTTCCAAGAGAGAGGGCCTTCTTGCCTCGGCCGTATTCTTATCTCTGCAAGCCAAACCGACACACACACATACACACACACTTACACATGCACACACACGCACACACGCACACACACACACACATACACTCTTCACCTCTCGACTCCTACCAATTAGTCGCCACTTACGACAGGCAGGGCCTTCTTGCCTCGGCCGTATTCTTATCTCTGAAGGCCGAACGGGCAAACACACACTCACACACACACGCACGTACAAACGCACACACACGCACACACACACACAAATACACTCTTCACCTCTCGACTCCTACCCATTAGTCACCTCTTACGACAGGCATGGCCTTCTTGCCTCGGCCGTATTCTAATCTCTGCGAGCCAAACGGACACACACACACGCACACACAAACACACGCACACAGGCACACACGCACACACGCACACACGCACACGCACACATTCTCCACCTCTCGATTCCTATCCATTAGTCGCCTCTTAAGACAGGCAGGGCCTTCTTGCCACGGACGTATTCTTATCTCTGCGAGCCGAAAGGACACACACACACGCACACACAAACACACGCACACAGGCACACACGCACACACGCACACGTACACGCACACGCACACACTCTCCACCTCTCGACTAATATCCATTAGTCGCCTCTCAAGACAGGCAGGGCCTTCTTGCCTCGGCCGTATTCTTATCTCTGCAAGCCAAACGGACACACACACACATACACACACATACTCACACACACAAAGACACATACACTCTTCACCTCTCGACTCCTATTCATTAGTCGCCTCTTACGACAGGCAGGGACTTCTTGCCACGGCCGTGTTCTTATCTCTGCGAGCCGAACGGACACACACACACTCACACACACACACACGCACACACGCACACACACACGCACACACGCACACACGCACACACACACAAATACACTCTTCACCTCTCGACTCCTACCCATTAGTCGCATCTTACGACAGGCATGGACTTATTGCCTCGGCCGTATTCTAATCTCTGCGAGCCGCACGGACACACACACACTGACACACACACATTCACACACACACTCACACACGTACGAACACACGCACACACACACATACACTCTTCACCTCTCGACTCCTACCCATTATTCTCCTCTTACGACAGGCAGGGACTTCTTGCCACGGCCGTGTTCTTATCTCTGCAAGCCGAACGGACACACACACACACACGCACACACACACACACGCACACGCACACGCACACGCACACACACTCCACCTCTCGACTCCTACCCATTAGTCGCCTCTTACGACAGGCAGGGCCTTCTTGCCACGGCCGTGTTCTCATCTCTGTGAGCCGAATGGACACACACATACACACACACACACTCACACACACACGCACACACGCACGCACACACGCACACACACATACACTCACACACACACAAACACGCACATACGCACACACACATACA
Source organism: Diabrotica undecimpunctata (assembly GCF_040954645.1). Classification (NCBI taxonomy): domain Eukaryota; kingdom Metazoa; phylum Arthropoda; class Insecta; order Coleoptera; family Chrysomelidae; genus Diabrotica; species Diabrotica undecimpunctata. The sequence goes on from NW_027311989.1 coordinate 12,114, forward strand.
TTCTTCACCTCTCGACTCCTACCTATTAGTCGTCTCTCACGACAGGCAGGGCCTTCTTGCCTTGGCCGTGTTCTTATCTCTGCAAGCCGAACGGACACACACACATACTCCCACACGCACACACACACGCACACACGCACCCACACACATACACTCTTCACCTCTCGACTCCTACTTATTAGTCGCCCACTCTTCACCTCTTGACTCCTACCCATTATTCTCCTCTTACGACAGGCAGGGACTTCTTGCCACGGCCGTGTTCTTATCTCTGCAAGCCGAACGGACACACACATACACACACACACTCACACACACACGCACACACGCACGCACACACGCACACACACATACACTCACACACACACAAACACGCACATACGCACACACACATACATTCTTCACCTCTCGACTCCTACCTATTAGTCGTCTCTCACGACAGGCAGGGCCTTCTTGCCTTGGCCGTGTTCTTATCTCTGCAAGCCGAAGGGACACACACACGTACACACACACACACTCACAAACACACACACACACACACGCACGCACACACGCACTCACACGTACACTCACACACACACAAACACGCACACACGCACACACACATACATTCTTCACCTCTCGACTCCTACCTATTAGTCGCCTCTTACGATAGGCAGGGCCTTCTTGCCTTGGCCGTGTTCTTATCACTGCAAGCCGAACGGACACACAGATACTCACACACGCACACACACACGCACACACGCACACAAACATACACTCTTCACCTCTCGACTCCTACCTATTAGTCGCCTCTTACGATAGGCAGGGCCTTCTTGCCTCGGTCGTGTTCTTATTTCTGCAAGCCGAACTAACACACACACATACTCACACACGCACACACACACGCACACACACATACACTCTTCACCTCTCGACTCCTACTTATTACTCGCCTCTTACGACAGGCAGGGCCTTCTTGCCACGGCTGTGTTCTTACCTCTGCGAGCCGAACGGACAAACACACATACTCACACACGCACACACAAACGCACACACGCACCCAAACATACACTCTTCACCTCTCGACTCCTACCTATTAGTCGCCTCTTACGATAGGCAGGGCCTTCTTGCCTCAGTCGTGTTCTTATTTCTGCAAGCCGAACTAACACACACACATACTCACACACGCAAACACACACGCACACACGCACACACACACATACACTCTTCACCTCTCGACTCCTACTTATTACTCGCCTCTTACGACAGGCAGGGCCTTCTTGCCACGGCTGTGTTCTTATCTCTGCGGGCCGACCGCACACACACACTCACACACACTCACACACTCACACACTCACACACTCACATACACACACACTTAAACACGCACGCACACGTACACCCACACACTCTCCACCTCTCGACTCCTATCCATTAGTCTCCTCTTACGACAGGCAGGGCCTTCTTGCTACGGACGTGTTCTCATTTCAGCGAGCCGACCGGACACACACACACACGCACACACAAACACACGCACACAGGTACACACGCACACACGCACACACCCACACGCACACGCACACACTCTCCACCTCTCGATTCCTATCCATTAGTCGCCTCTTAAGACAGGCAGGGCCTTCTTGCCACGAACGCATTCTTATCTCTGCAAGCCGAACGGACACACACACACACTCACACACACACACACACGCAAGCACACATACCCTCTTCACCTCTCGACTCCTACCCATTAGTCGCCTCTTACGACAGGCAGGGCCTTCTTGCCACGCCCGTGTTCTCATTTCAGCGAGCCGACCGGACACATACACACACGCACACACGCACACACGCACACTCTCCACCTCTCGACTCCTATCCATTAGTCGCCTCTTAAGACAGGCAGGGCCTTTTTGCCACGCCCGTGTTCTCATTTCAGCGAGCCGACCGGACACATACACACACGCACACACGCACACACGCACACGCACACACTCTCCACCTCTCGACTCCTATCCATTAGTCGCCTCTTAAGACAGGCAGGGCCTTCTTGCCACGAACGCATTCTTATCTCTGCGAGCCGAACAGACACACACACACACTCACACACACACACACGCAAGCACACATACACTATTCACCACTCGACTTCTACCCATTATTCTCCTCTTACGACAGGCAGGGACTTCTTGCCACGGCCGTGTTCTTATCTCTGCAAGCCGAACGGACACACACACACGCACACACAAACACACGCACACAGGCACACACGCACACACGCACACACGCACACGCACACGCACACGCACACGCACACACTCTCCCTCTCTCGATTCCTATCCATTAGTCGCCTCTTAAGACAGGCAGGGCCTTCTTGCCACGGCCGTGTTCTTATCTCTGCAAGCCGAACGGACACACACACACGCACACACAAACACACGCACACAGGCACACACGCACACACGCACACGTACACGCACACGCACACACTCTCCACCTCTCGACTCCTATCCATTAGTCGCCTCTTAAGACAGGCAGGGCCTTCTTGCCTCGGCCGTATTCATATCTCTGCAAGCCAAACGGACACACACACACAAATACACACACATATTCACACACGCACAAATACACGCACACACACAAAGACACATACACTCTTCACCTCTCGACTCCTATTCATTAGTCGCCTCTTACGACAGGCAGGGACTTCTTGCTACGGCCGTGTTCTTGTCTCTGCGAGCCGACCGGACACACACACTGACACACACACACATTCACACACACACTCACACACGTACGCACACACGCACACACACACACACATACACTCTTCACCTCTCGACTCCTACCCATTATTCTCCTCTTACGACAGGCAGGGACTTCTTGCCACGGCCGTGTTCTTATCTCTGCAAGCCGAACGGACACACACACACACGCACACACACACGCACACACTCTTCACCTCTCGACTCCCACCCATTATTCTCCTCTTACGACAGGCAGGGACTACTTGCCACGGCCGTGTTCTTATCTCTGCAAGCCGAACAAACACACACATACACACACACTCACACACACACGCACACACGCACGCACACACGCACACACACATACACTTACACACACAAACACGCACATACGCACACACACATACATTCTTCACCTCTCGACTCCTACCTATTAGTCGTCTCTCACGACAGGCAGGGTCTTCTTGCCTCGGCCGTGTTCTTATCTCTGCAAGCCGAACGGACACACACACACTCACACACGCGCACATACACACGCACACACACATACACTCCTCACCACTTGACTCCTACCCATTAGTCGCCTCTTACGACTGGCAGGGCCTTCTTGCCACGGCCCTGTTCGTATCTTTGCGAGCCGAACGGACACACATACACACTCACACACACATATGCACACACGCGCACTCAGACACATGCACTCTTCACCTCTCGATTCCTACCTATTAGTCGTCTCTTACAACAGGCATGGCCTTCTTGCCTCGGCCGTATTCTTATCTCTGCCAGCCGAAGGAACACACACACACACACATACACATTCATACTCACACACACTCACGCACGCACACACAGACACACTCACACACGAACACACGTACACACACACGTACACTCTTTACCTCTCGACTCCTACCCATTAGTCGCCTTTTACGACAGGCAGGGCCTTCTTGCCACCGCCGTATTCTTATCTCTGCGAGCCGAACGGACACACACACACACACTCACACACGCACACACACACACGCACGCACACATACACTCCTCAGCTCTTGACTCCTAACCATTAGTCGCCTCTTACGACAGGCATGGCCTTCTTGCCTTGGCCGTGTTCGTATCTCTGCGAGCCGAAGGACACAGACACACACATACACACATACACACACACACACTCACACACGCACACACACACGCACACACACCCACACACATACACTCCTCACCTCTTGACTCCTAACCATTAGTCGGCTCTTACGACAGGCATGGCCTTCTTGCCACGGCCGTATTCTTATCTCTGCTAGCCGAACGGACACACACACACTCACACACACACGTACGCACACACGCACACACACACACACACTCACACACCACACACACACACACGTGCAACGATGCTCTGATCGTTTAACAGTTCGAATTGTGGGAGTGTCAATATTTGCGCATCCACTTCTACAACGTGACCGCGAAGTGGGAATCAGAACGGCTATTTGAGGCGTGTGAATAGCGGAATTAGATAGTCTTGTAGCTAGCGCTCTAGGCTCCCTGACTCGCCGGTGTAGTGAACCTGCGAGCCATTCCGGACAGAGAGAGTTCCGTATTGAGGATCACACTCTGTTCCTAACCAAGCGGAACCCATCCATATTGCGTATTGAGCATTACCGTGGATCTGCACAGAACCAACCGGGACAGAGAGATTTCCGTATTGAGGATCATACTCTGTCCTTAGCCAAGCGGAACCCGTCGGTATTGTGTATTGAACATTGCGATGGGTCTGCACAGCTAAATATTTTGTTTGCGAGCGGATTCGGAGCTTTCGCTGAATTGAAGCGAAAGCGAGTATAAATCTGCGCGCGATCGATTTCCCCCATTTCGTTTCTTATTAGTACTAATTAATTTCTTTTCTTTTATAGACGTTCGCCGAGAACTTCGTTCATCGCGGGATCCAGACGGGGACGTAGAATTCGTTTTAGTTTTATTCATTGTATATACAACATAGGATTCCTTTTTATTTTTATTTATTTTAGATATACTAAATTAATAGATTTATTTTTATTTTAAACCTGTGTTTTACTAAGTCTGTCGCCCAGAAAGAGCTACCCATCACAAACTGGCGCCCGAGCAAAAATTAATAACATGCCGACAGATAAAGACACAGACTCAGTAACAGGTACGTCGTGGATAAATCGACTTTGCAAAGAGGAATTGCAGAGCGAGGCCGAAAAATATGGCTTAGATCCCAAGGGAACCGTCGACGAATTGAGAGCACGACTCAGAACCTATTTTAAAAATCGCGAGAAAGCTACAGGAACAATCCCAAAAGAAAAAACTTCCAAGGGAACAGAATCCGACACACTGGCCAAGGAAATTTCGGGCATCCGAAGACAATTACAGGAATTAACAATAACGAAACAAATGGAGCAACCAGAATTGCTAAATCAAGTACGAAAGTGGAACACACACTTCGACAAGAAACACACACACACACATACACTCCTCACCTCTTGACTCCTACCCATTAGTTGCCTCTTACGACAGGCAGGGCATTCTTGCCACGACCTCGTTGGTATCTCTGCGAGCCGAACGGACACACACTCACACACACACACGCACACACAGACACACTCACACACGTACACACTCACACACACACAAATACACTCTTCA
>NW_027311989.1:22500-65000 GCF_040954645.1 Diabrotica undecimpunctata
CGCACACACGCACACATGCACACACCTACACTCTTCACCTCTCGACTCCTACCCATTAGTCGCCTCTTACGACAGTCACAGCCTTCTTGCTACGGCCGTGTTCTTACCTCTGCGAGCCATACAGACACACACACACACACTCACACACACACCTACACTCTTCACCTCTCGACTCCTACCTATTAGTCGCCCCTTACGACAGGCAGGGCCTTCTTGCCTCGGCCGTATTCTTTTCTCTGCAAGCCGAACGGACACACACAAGGATACACACACACTCACACACGCACACACACACACACATTCACACACGCACACACACACACACTCACACACACACCTACACTCTTCACCTCTCGACTCCTACCCATTAGTCGCCTTTTACGACAGGCATGTCCTTCTTGCCTCGACCGTATTCTAATCTCTGCGAGCCGAACGGACACTTACATACATACACACACACTTACAAACGCACAAACACACACACACGCACACACACATACACTCTTCACCTCTCGACTCCTACCCATTAGTCACCTCTTACGACAGGCATGGCAGTCTTGCCACCGCGGTTTTCTTTTCTTTGCGAGCCGAAGGGACACACATACACACACACACACTCACAGACACACACACACGCACGCACACACGCACACACACATACACTCTTCACCTCTCGATTCCTACTTATTAGTCGCCCCTTACAAGAGGCAGTGCCTTCTTGCCTTGGCCGTATTCTTATCTCTGCAAGCCTAACGGACACACAAACATACACACACACACTCACACACGCAAACACACACGCACACACACACACACACATACACTCTTCACCTCTCGACTCCTACCCATTAGCCGCTAATTACAACAAGCTTGGCCTTCTTGTCACGGCCGTATTCTTATCTCTGCAAGCCGAACGGACACACACACCCATACACACACACTCACATACGCACAAACACACACACACGCACACACACATACACTCATCACCTCTCGACTCCTACCCATTAGTCACCTCTTACGACAGGCATGGCATTCTTGCCACCGCTGTTTTCTTTTCTCTGCGAGCCGAAGGGACACACATACTGTTGCCGAGAGGGGGCGTTTGGGCCTGTAGGACCCATCGCCGGCTCTGCGGACTTCTTCCTGTCTTCGGAATTAGACCGGGTGTTGACCATCTTTGCTTGTCACTGATAAAATGGTTTAATACTTCTACTGGTATAAAATAACGGTTACCGTGACAAGTATCTGTTATAGGTAACAGTTCCAAGGAGCAGTTACAAAATAACAGATCAAAAATAGAAAACAGAACAGGTAAAATAGTCTAAGTATTCCTTGACTTACGGAAGGAATAACTTAGTAAACAAGAAAAATAAAATGGTATAAAAGTACAATGCAAAGAAAATGTTTCTAAGTGTTTCTTGACTTACGGAAGAAACAACTTAGAATGAAAAGTAAAATACACAAGATAAAAGAATAGAAAAATGCAGAAATATTCCTAAGTGTTTCTTGTCTTACGGAAGAAACAACTTAGGACAGAAATACAGATAAATGAAATATGTAAATATGAAACAAGGTATGGAAATATTTCTAAGTGTTTCTTGACTTACGGAAGAAACAACTTAGAGTAAAAATAAACAAGAGAATCAAATATGGAAAAATAAGAATACAAATACTTATAAGTGTTTCTTGACTTACGGAAGAAACGACTTACAAATACGAAAAATCAAATACAGAAAAGATGTGGAAATATTGCTAAGTGTTTCTTGACTTACGGAAGAAACAACTTAGCATAAAGTAGAAAATGAAAGAGACAAATGTATTAAGTATTTTCTTAACATAAGGAAGAAAATATCTTAAATAAAATATCGGAAATAATAATGCAACAATGATTATGAAAATATTTCTAAGTGTTCTTTTGACTTACCGGAAAAGAATGGCTTAGACGCACAATTAAAATAACAAGTCAAATATTCAGAGAAATATTTCTAAGAGTTCTTTGACTTACCGGAAAGAACTACTTAGACAAAGTACAAATCAAAATATAAAATAGAAAAAGCAAGATAAATATTTCTAAGTATTCTTAACTTACGGAAGAACAACTTAGACACAAAATACAAGAAAAATAAACAATCAAAATATTCAAATAAAATATCAAACAATCAGTACATGAACAAATATAGATCAATGTATTATTCTAACCTGAAAAGGTCTGAATATACAATAATGCTAAAATAAAAAGGTATACAGAAAATCAGAAATAAAACAATAACTTAGTTGGAACAATAATAGCACCGACTAGGTCTACAGTAGAAGAGGCAAGCTCAACTGATCAATGAGAGAAAATCTACCTGCTTTTATGTAAAACAAATCCTTTGTTTTACGTAGTGAAAGTGGAATTTCCCTGCATCGAATCAATTAGAAATTTGGATTTGGCCAACCTTGGAATTCCCAAGTATTTTGACCGATATCCAAATTCCTTGATGCCTCCGGCACGGCTGTCACGCCTCCGGAGGACATCCCCCCTCCTCTGAAAGACCTAACGGTGCTAAGAAAATTTATTAAAACAATAGAAAAATACAATTTAAGAATAAAAAAAAATACAATAATAAAATTTTTACCCTAAAATATAATGTAAAAGATTTAAGATAACTAAGATATTGTACTTAAGATATTTGAACTTAATGGGATATGGTCCAGTAGGCCCAGGTGGTCCAGGTGTGCCGGGTGGCTCGTCTGCTTCCGTCAGGGCTACTTTATTCACCCTGAGGAGGTCCTACGACGTCGTGAAGATATAAGGCTACTCAATTCACCTTGATATCTCCACGTGTCGTAATGGGACCTTATCCTTGGTCCTTTTTTTGGTCGGCTGCGCTGTGTTTCCTTCATCCCGTCCGTCCGGAGGGGTCAGGGTCCTATGGTCAGCATCGTCGACCATCGTGAACTCTTGGAGGAGATTCTCTTCAATCTCGCTCCTGGGTACGTCTTCGGAGGTTTGCTGCTCGCGTCTCCGAAGTCGTTTCTTTCTCTTATGTGTCCGGTGACTTCTCCGGATTTCCTCTCGGAGTGGTATGTCGACCGGACCGTGGAGGATGGGGTCGGTGTCCTCCTCCTCGTCGCCGTGCTCCATTGTCTCTATCAGTAGAAGGCATTCGGCGTCTGGCATGTCATCTGCTGTCAGGCTAGGTTCTTCCTCCTCGTCAACGTCCTCCATCGTCTCTAGTAATGGAACGCCGTAGGCTTCTTCTTCTTCTTTGGGTGTGCCTGTACTGATGTCCGCTGTTTCAGTTTCTTCATTGGTCTGCTGACGTGGACGGTTGTCTAATACTTCATTGTCCTCTTGGGTTGACTGCTCTGCTTGTTGGGATGGGGTTTGATGGAATTCCAGCTGTTGTGGTTTGGCTTGCCTTTCTGCTGGGGTCGCCCAGTAGATGGTGGTTCGGCAGGCAGTACCAGCGTGTAGACATTTTCGGGGTATGTCTACATTGGCCTCTTCCTGCTCCAACCAAGGCATCCCTAACACAACGTCGTGGTTCAAATCCTCCATAACCATGCAGTTTACAGTCGTGTCCAGAGTGTCAATGTTCATATTGACTGCAGCAGTCCCTAGGGTGCGGGATGTGCTGCCCGTGCATGCCAGCTGAACCAGTCCTGGTCCTCGGTGCAAGTCCCGTCTCTGGATCAACCTCTGGTGAACGAAGTTCCCGGAGGCACCGGTGTCGACCAAAATCTTCACTTGCTGCCCGTTGATCCTTCCATAGAGTTGGGGGAGGCCTTCTGTCGAGGGTTGTACCTGAATAGGATTCAGTTGGGGCACCATCGTCACAACAGGGTTCAGTTGGCGCCCCGATTGGCGTTTCCCTGGTTCTGTGGGGTTGGAGGTGGTGGTTGGTTCATTGATGGCATCCTGTACTGTCCGCTGGGGTTCCTCCATTCGTCTATCGCCTCAGGGTGTCGTGGAGCGTTATCCTGACGTGGGGGACGGTACGGCTGTTGTTGCAGCTGCTGCTGATGCTGCTGGGGTTTGCCGGTCCGGCGGATGTCAGATTCCATGCCCTGGGCGATTGTCAGAAGGTCTTCTTCTGTCTTCGGGATGTTCAGCCGTAGGCAGATCGAGATATCTGGTCGCAGTTGATTCACAATTGTGATGCATCTTTCGTCTTCAGGGGTGTACGGGGCGAGACGTCTGAACAGGGCAGCTTTCCCATTGATGAAGTCTTCCGTTGGTTCATCCTTCCGTTGGTGTTCGCCGTGAAGTTTGGATGTGAGGGCTGAAAGTAAAGCGGGATCGTTGTACTTCTTCAGGAGGCGGCCTCGGAACGTATCGTATGGCAGGTCTGTATGTGAGAATTTCTGGGCCCATTTCTTCGCATCACCGTGGAGAGAATTGTCTATTAGGTAGTCAATCCATTGGTCCTCGTCGACATCGTATTTGGTGAGGAAGTTCTCTGCTTTGTTCAGGAAGTTGAGTGGATTCTCGATGTCTCGGCCTGACAATTGGGGTGGTTTCATGTAAGTGATCCTGGGCTTCGGTGGCTCAGGTGTGTGTTGGGGCATCTGTGGTGTCGTGCCTTGGGTAGTTGAAAGGGCCGTCATCGCTTGCATAAGTGCAGCTATGAAGTCAGCGGTTGAAGGCTGGCTTGAAGACGGTCCTGGGGTCGTGGGTTCGGATTTTTGTTGGGCGCCATGTTGCCGAGAGGGGGCGTTTGGGCCTGTAGGACCCATCGCCGGCTCTGCGGACTTCTTCCTGTCCTCGGAATTAGACCGGGTGTTGACCATCTTTGCTTGTCACTGATAAAATGGTTTAATACTTCTACTGGTATAAAATAACGGTTACCGTGACAAGTATCTGTTATAGGTAACAGTTCCAAGGAGCAGTTACAAAATAACAGATCAAAAATAGAAAACAGAACAGGTAAAATAGTCTAAGTATTCCTTGACTTACGGAAGGAATAACTTAGTAAACAAGAAAAATAAAATGGTATAAAAGTACAATGCAAAGAAAATGTTTCTAAGTGTTTCTTGACTTACGGAAGAAACAACTTAGGACAGAAATACAGATAAATGAAATATGTAAATATGAAACAAGGTATGGAAATATTTCTAAGTGTTTCTTGACTTACGGAAGAAACAACTTAGAGTGAAAATAAACAAGAGAATTAAATATGGAAAAATAAGAATACAAATACTTATAAGTGTTTCTTGACTTACGGAAGAAACGACTTACAAATACGAAAAATCAAATACAGAAAAGATGTGGAAATATTGCTAAGTGTTTCTTGACTTACGGAAGAAACAACTTAGCATAAAATAGAAAATGAAAGAGACAAATGTATTAAGTATTTTCTTAACTTAAGGAAGAAAATATCTTAAATAAAATATCGGAAATAATAATGCAACAATGATTATGAAAATATTTCTAAGTGTTCTTTTGACTTACCGGAAAAGAATGGCTTAGACGCACAATTAAAATAACAAGTCAAATATTCAGAGAAATATTTCTAAGAGTTCTTTGACTTACCGGAAAGAACTACTTAGACAAAGTACAAATCAAAATATAAAATAGAAAAAGCAAGATAAATATTTCTAAGTGTTCTTAACTTACGGAAGAACAACTTAGACACAAAATACAAGAAAAATAAACAATCAAAATAATCAAATAAAATATCAAACAATCAGTACATGAACAAATATAGATCAATGTATTATTCTAACCTGAAAAGGTCTGAATATACAATAATGCTAAAATAAAAAGGGAAAAAGAAAATCAGAAATAAAACAATAACTTAGTTGGAACAATAATAGCACCGACTAGGTCTACAGTAGAAGAGGCAAGCTCGACTGATCGATGAGAGAAAATCTACCTGCTTTTATGTAAAACAAATCCTTTGTTTTACGTAGCGAAAGTGGAATTTCCCTGCATCGAATCAATTAGAAATTTGGATTTGGCCAACCTTGGAATTCCCAAGTATTTTGACCGATATCCAAATTCCTTGATGCCTCCGGCACGGCTGTCACGCCTCCGGAGGACAATACACACACACACACTCACAGACACACACACACGCACGCACACACGCACACACACATACACTCACACACACACACGCACACACGCACACACACATACACTCTTCACCTCTCGATTCCTACCTATTAGTCGCCCCTTACAAGAGGCAGGGCCTTCTTGCCTTGGCCGTATTCTTATCTCTGCAAGCCTAACGGACACACACACACACACATACACACACACACTCACACACGCAAACACACACGCACACACACACACATACACTTTTCACCTCTCGACTCCTACCCATTAGTCGCCTCTTACGTCAGGCAGGGCCTTCTTTCCTCGGCCGTGTTCTTATCTCTGCAAGTCGAACGGACACACACACACATACTCACACACGCACACACACACGCACACACACATACACTCTTCACCCCTCGACTCCTACCTATTAGTCGCCCCTTACAAGAGGCAGGGCCTTCTTGCCTCGGCCGTATTCTTATCTCTGCAAGCCAAACGGACACACACACATACACACACACTCACACACGCACACACACACACATACACTCTTCACCTCTCGACTCCTACCCATTAGTCACCACTTACGACAGGCAGGGCCTTCTTGCCCCGGCCGTATTCTTATCTCTGCAAGCTGAACGGACACACACACTCACACACACAAGCACGCACACACGCACACACACACGCGCACACACACACACACAATTACACTCTTCACCTCTCGACTCCTACCCATTAGTCGCCTCTTACGACAAGCATGGTCTTCTTGCCACCGCTGTTTTCTTATCTCTGCGAGACGAAGGGACACACACACACACATACACACACACACTCACACAAACACGCGCACAAACGCACGCACACATACATTCTTCACCTCTCGACTCCTACCCATTAGTCGCCCATTACGAGAGGCATGGCCTTCTTGCCACCGCTGTTTTCTTATCTCTGCGAGCCGAAGGGACACACACATACACACACACTCACACACACACGCACGCACACATACACTCTTCACCTCTCGACTCCTACCCATTAGTCGCCTCTTACGACAGGCATGTCCTTCTTGCCACGGCCGTGTTCTTATCTCTGCGAGCCAACCGGACACACACACTCACACACACACATACACACACACACACTCACACACGCACGCACACACGCACACACTTACACACGCATACACACACACACACATACACTTTTCACCTCTCGACTCCTACCCATTAGTCACCTCTTACGACAGGCATGTCCTTCTTGCCACCGCTGTTTTCTTATCTCTGCGAGCCGAAGGGACACACACACAAACATACACACACACACACACTCACACACACACACACACGGACACACACGCACGCACACACACATACACTCTTCACCTCTCGACTCCTACCTATTAGTCGCCCCTTACAAGAGGCAGGGCCTTCTTGCCTCGGCCGTATTCTTATCTCTGCAAGCCAAACGGACACACACACATACTCACACACGCACACACACACGCACACACTCACACACACATACACTCTTCACCTCTCGACTCCTATCCATTAGTCGCCCCTTACAAAAGGCAGGGCCTTCTTGCCACGGCCGTGTTCTTATCTCTGCGAGCCGACTGGACACACACACTCACACACACAAATACACACACACACTCACACACGCACACACACGCACACACACACATATACACTCTTCACCACTCGACTCCTACCCATTAGTCGCCTCTTACGACAGGCAGGGCCTTCTTGCCACGGCCGTGTTCTTATCTCTGCGAGCCGACCAGACACACACACACGCACACACGCACACACGCACACACACACATACACTCTTTACCTCTCGACTCCTACCCATTAGTCGCCTCTTACGACAGGCAGGGCCTTCTTGCCACGGCCGTGTTCTTATCTCTGCGAGCCAAACGGACACACACATAGATACACACACACACACTCACACACGCACACACACACAAACATACACACACACACGTATACTCTTCACCTCTCGACTCCTACCCATTAGTCGCTCCTTACAGCAGGCATGGCCTTCTTGCCACGGCCGTATTCTTATCTCTGCGAGCCGAAGGGACACACACACACACGCACACACGCACACACACACATACACTCTTTACCTCTCGACTCCTACCCATTATTCTCCTCTTACGACAGGCAGGGACTTCTTGCCACGGCCGTGTTCTTATCTCTGCAAGCCAAACGGACACACACACACACGCACACACACACGCACACGCACACGCATACGCACACACTCTCCACCTCTCGACTCCTATTCATTAGTCGCCTCTTACGACAGGCATGGCCTTCTTGCCACCGCTTTTTTCTTATCTCTGCGAGCGAAGGGACACACACACACACATACACACACACACATACACACACACACTCACACACACACACACGCACGCACACACGCACACACACATACACTCACAGACACACAAACACGCACACACGCACACACACATACATTCTTCACTTCTCTAATCCTACCTATTAGTCGCCTCTCACGACAGGCACGGCCTTCTTGCCTCGGCCGTGTTCTTATCTCTGCAAGACGAACGGACACACACACACATACTCACACACGCACACACGCACGCACACACGCACACACACATACACTCACACACACACACAAACACGCACACACGCACACACACATACATTCTTCACCTCTCGACTCCGACCTATTAGTCGCCTCTTACGACAGGCAGGGCCTTCTTGCCTTGGCCGGGTTCTTATCTCTGCAAGCCGAACGGATACACACACATACTCACACACGCACACACACACGCACACACGCACACACACATACACTCTTCACCTCTCGACTCCTACCTATTAGCCGCCTCTTACGATAGGCAGGGCCTTCTTGGCTCGGTCGTGTTCTTATTTCTGCAAGCCGAACTAACACACACACATACTCACACACGCACACACGCACGCACACACGCACACACACATACACTCACACACAAAACACGCACACACGCACACACACATAGATTCTTCACCTCTCGGCTCCTACCTATTAGTCGGCTCTTACGACAGGCAGGGCCTTCTTGCCTTGGCCGTGTTCTTATCTCTGCAAGCCGAACGGACACACACACATACTCACACACGCACACACACACGCACACACGCACACACACACATACACTCTTCACCTCTCGACTCCTACTTATTAGTCGCCCATTACAAGAGGCAGGGTCTTCTTGCCTCGGCCGTATTCTTATCTCTGCAAGCCAAACAGACACACACACATACACACACACACTTACACACGCACACACACGCACACGCACACGCACACACTCTCCACCTCTCGACTCCTATCCATTAGTCGCCTCTTAAGACAGGCAGGGCCTTCTTGCCACGGACGTATACCTATCTCTGCGAGCCGAACGGACACACACACACACACTTGCACACATACACACACACATACACGCTTCACCTCTCGACTCCTACCCATTAGTCGCTCCTTACAGCAAGCATGGCCTTCCTGCCACGGACGTATTCTTATCTCTGCGAGCCGAAGGGATACACACACATACACACACATACACACACATACTCACACACGCACGCACACACGCACACACACATACACTCACACACACACAAACACGCACACACGCACACACACATACATTCTTCACCTCTCGACTCCTACCTATTAGTCGCCTCTTACGATAGGCAGGGCCTTCTTGCCTCGGTCGTGCTCTTATCTCTGCAAGCCGAACGGACACACACACACATACACACACCCTCTCACACGCACACACACGCACATACGCACACACATATACACTCTTCACCACTCGACTCCTACCCATTAGTCGCCTCTTACGACAGGCAGGGCCTTCTTGCCACAGCCGTGTTCTTATGCCGACTGGACACACACACTCACACACACAAATACACACACACACTCACACACGCACACACACACACACGCACACTCACACACACATACACTCTTCACCTCCCGACTCCTACCCATTAGTCGCCTCTTACGACAGGCAGGGCCTTCTTGCCACGGCCGTGTTCTTATCTCTGCGAGCCGACTGGACACACACACACTCACACACACAAATACACACACACACTCACACACGCACACACACGCACACTCACATACACTTACTTACTCACTCACTTATCTCTGCAAGCCGAACGGACACATACACACTCACACACACACAAGCACGCACACACGCACACACACGCATACACACAAAAACACTTTTCACCTCTCGACTCCTACCAATTAGTCGCCACTTACGACAGGCAGGGCATTCTTGCCTCGGCCGTAATCTTATCTCTGCAAGCCGAACGGACACATACACACTCACACACACGCACGCACACACGCACACACGCACACACACGCACACACACACACACACACAAATACACTCTTCACCTCTCGACTCCTACCCATTAGTCGCCTCTTACGACAGGCATGGCCTTCTTGCCTCGGCCCTATTCTAATCTCTGCGAGCCGAATGGACACACACAAACATACACACACACACTTACACACGCAAAAACACACACACACCCACACACGCACACACTCACGTACCCTCTTCACCTCTCGACTCCTACCCATTAGTCGCCTCTTACGACAGGCAGGGCATTCTTGCCTCGGCCGTGTTCTTATCTCTGTAAGCCAAACGGACACACACACACATGCACACACAAACACACGCAGACAGGCACACACGCACACACGCACACACGCACACGCACACATTCTTTACCTCTCGATTCCTATCCATTGGTCGCCTCTTAAGACAGGCAGGGCCTTCTTGCCACGGACGTATTCTTATCTCTGCGAGCCGAAAGGACACACACACACGCACACACAAACACACGCACACAGGCACACACGCACACACGCACACGTACACGCACACTCACACACTCTCCACCTCTCGACTAATATCCATTAGTCGCCTCTTAAGACAGGCAGGGCCTTCTTGCCTCGGCCGTATTCTTATCTCTGCAAGCCAAACGGACACACACACACATACACACACATACTCACACACGCACAAACACACGCACACACACAAAGACACATACACTCTTCACCTCTAGACTCCTATTCATTAGTCGCCTCTTACGACAGGCAGGGACTTCTTGCCACGGCCGTGTTCTCATCTCTGCGAGCCGAACGGACACACACACACTCACACACACACACGCACACACGCACACACACACGCACACACGCACACACACAAATACACTCTTCACCTCTCGACTTCTACCCATTAGTCGCATCTTACGACAGGCATGGACTTATTGCCTCGGCCGTATTCTAATCTCTGCGAGCCGCACGGACACACACACACTGACACACACATATTCACACACACTCACACACGTACGCACACACACACATATACACTCTTCACCTCTCGACTCCTACCCATTATTCTCCTCTTACGACAGGCAGGGACTTTTTGCCACGGCCGTGTTCTTATCTCTGCAAGCCGAACGGACACACACACACGCACACACACACACGCACACGCAAACGTACATGCACACACTCTTCACCTCTCGACTCCTACCCATTATTCTCCTCTTACGACAGGCAGGGACTTCTTGCCACGGACGTATTCTTATCTCTGCGAGCCGAACGGAAACACACACACATACACACAGACACATACACTCTTCACCTCTCGACTCCTACCCATTAGTCACCTCTTACGACAGGCATGGCCTTCTTGAAACCGCTGATTTCTTATCTCTGCGAGCCAAAGGGACACACATACACATACACACACACTCTCGACCCCTACCTTTTAGTCGCCTCTTACGAGAGGCAGGGCCTTCTTGCCCCGGCCGTATTCATATCTCTGCAAGCCGAACGGACACACTTATACACACACACTCACACACGCACAAACACACACACGCACACACGCACACACACATACACTCTTCACCTCTCGACTTCTACCTTTTAGTCGCCTCTTACGATAAGCAGGGCCTTCTTGCCGCGGTCGTGTTCTCATCTCTGCAAGCCAAACTAACACACACACATACTCACACACCCACACACACGCACACACACACGCACACACGCACACACACACATACACTCTTCACCTCTCGACTCCTACTTTTTAGTTGACCCTTACAAGAGGCAGGGCCTTCTGGCCTCGGCCGTATTCTTATCTCTGCAAGCCAAACGGACACACACACATACACACACACTCACACACGCCCACACATGCACACACGCACACAC
The DNA here is from genome assembly GCF_040954645.1 of Diabrotica undecimpunctata. Lineage (NCBI taxonomy): Eukaryota > Metazoa > Arthropoda > Insecta > Coleoptera > Chrysomelidae > Diabrotica > Diabrotica undecimpunctata. Next base: position 34,838 of record NW_027311989.1, read on the forward strand.
ACACACATACACTCTTCACCTCTCGACTCCTACCCATTATTCTCCTCTTACGACAGGCAGGGACTACTTGCCACGGCCGTGTTCTTATCTCTGCAAGCCGAACGGACACACACACATACTCACACACGCACACACTTACGCACACACGCACACACACATACACTCTTCACCTCTCGACTCCTACCCATTATTCTCCTATTACGACAGGCAGGGACTTCTTGCCACGGCCGTGTTCTTATCTCTGCAAGCCGAACGGACACACACACACACACGCACACGCACACACTCTCCACCTCTCGACTCCTACCCATTAGTCGTTTCTTACGACAGGCAGGGCCTTCTTGCCTCGGTCGTATTCTTATCTCTGCAAGCCAAACGGACACACACCCACACACAAATACACACACATACTCACACACGCACAAACACACGCACACACACAAAGACACATACACTCTTCACCTCTCGACTCCTATTCATTAGTCGCCTCTTACGACAGGCAGGGACTTCTTGCCACGGCCGTGTTCTTATCTCTGCGAGCCGACCGGGCACACACACACTGACACACACACACATTCACACACACACTCACACACGTACGCACACACGCAAACACACACATACACTCTTCACCTCTCGACTCCTTCCCATTATTCTCCTCTTACGACAGGCAGGGACTTCTTGCCACGGCCGTGTTCTTATCTCTGCAAGCCGAACGGACACACACACACGCACACACTAACACACGCACACAGGCACACACGCACACACGCACACGTACACGCACACGCACACACTCTCCACCTCTCGACTCCTATCCATTAGTCGCCGCTTAAGACAGGCAGGGCCTTCTTGCCTCGGCCGTATTCATATCTCTGCAAGCCAAACGGACACACACACACAAATACACACACATACTCACACACGCACAAACACACGCACAAACACACGCACACACACAAAGACACATACACTCTTCACCTCTCGACTCCTATTCATTAGTCGCCTCTTACGACAGGCAGGGACTTCTTGCTACGGCCGTGTTCTTACCTCTGCGAGCCGACCGGACACACACACTGACACACACACACATTCACACACACACTCACACACGTACGCACACACGCACACACACACACACATACACTCTTCACCTCTCGACTCCTACCCATTATTCTCCTCTTACGACAGGCAGGGACTTCTTGCCACGGCCGTGTTCTTATCTCTGCAAGCCGAACGGACACACACACACACGCACACACACACACGCACTCGCACACGCACACGCACACGCACACACTCTTCACCTCTCGACTCCTACCCATTATTCTCCTCTTACGACAGGCAGGGACTACTTGCCACGGCCGTGTTCTTATCTCTGCAAGCCGAACGGACACACACATACACACACACTCACACACACACGCACACACGCACGCACACACGCACACACACATACACTCACACACACAAACACGCACATACGCACACACACATACATTCTTCACCTCTCGACTCCTACCTATTAGTCGTCTCTCACGACAGGCAGGGTCTTCTTGCCTCGGAGGTGTTCTTATCTCTGCAAGCCGAACAGACACACACACACTCACACACACACACATACACTCTTAACCTCTCGACTCCTACCCATTAGTCGCCTCTTACGACATTCAGGGACTTCTTGCCCGGACGTATTCTTATCTCTGCAAGCCGAACGGACACACACACATACTCACACACGCACACACACACACACACGCACACACGCACACGCACACTCACACGCACACGCATACGCACACGCACACACTCTCCACCTCTCGACTCCAATCCATTAGTCACCTCTTAAGACAGGCAGGGCCTTCTTGCCTCGGCCGTATTCTTATCTCTGCAAGCCGAACGGACACACACACATACACACACGCACACACACACGCACACACGCACACACACATACACTCTTTATTTCTCGACTCCTACCCATTAGTCGCTTCTTATAACAGGCAGGGCCTTCTTGCTACGGCCATGTTCTTATCTCTGCGAGCCGAACGGACATACACACACACTCAAACACACACGCACGCTCACACGCACACACACACACGCACACACGCACACGCACACGCACACGCACACACTCTCCACCTCTCGACTCCTATCCATTAGTCACCTCTTAAGACAGGCAGGGCCTTCTTGCCTCGGCCGTATTCTTATCTCTGCAAGCCGAATGGACACATACCTACATACACACACACATTTACACACGCACAAACACACACACACCCACACACGCACCCACACATACACATACACTATTCACCTCTCGACTCCTACCTATTAGTCGCCCCTTACAAGAGGCAGGGCCTTCTTGCCTCGGCCGTATTCTAATCTCTGCGAACCGAATGGACACACACATACATACACACACATATTTACACACTCACAAACACACACACATACACATACACTCTTAACCAGTAGATAGGTAGCCACTTCAGTCCACTTTTTTCCCCAGATTCTGGGGAAAAACCGCTCGCTACCCTATGGTGAATATGGCAAATTTCCCCAGACGCCTGACACAGATTTCCCCAGATTCGACCTAACCTAACGTAACCTAACCAAACCGAACCTAACCTAATTCTTCTTCTTTTACGAATTCTTCTTCTTTTACGTATGACCTAACCTAACGTAGCCTAACCAAACCTAACGTAACCTAACCAAACCTAAACGTGAAGATAGCTTCAATTCTTCTTCTTTTACGCAACATCAATTCTTCTTCTTTTACGTTTGACCTAACCTAACTTAACCTAACCAAACCTAAACGTGAAGATAGCGTCAATTCTTCTTCTTCTACGCAACATCAATTCTTCTTCTTTTACGCAACGTGAAGATAGCGTCTATTCTTAACCTACGAAGCGCGTACTGTGTGTGTGTGTGTGTGTGTGTGTGTGTGTGCTGCCCTCTGCTACCCTCTGTGTGTCTCTGTTACCCTCTGCTACCCTCTGGTACGCTCTGTTACGGTATATGTGTCTTTGCTGCCCTCTGCTCCTAATCACCATCGTTTTTCTTTCACCTTCATAGAGACCAAGAAACGAATACACAAAGTATAAAATATAAGCCTTTATATTAAGACAGAGACTAAGAAACGAATACACAAAGTATAAAAATACACAAGTTATACGCCTTTATATTAAGACAGAGACCAAGAAACGAATACACAAAGTATAAAAATACACAAGTTATAAGCCTTTATATTAAGACAGAGACTAAGAAACGAATACACAAAGTATAAAAATAATAAAAAATACAAGTTTTACATACAACACTGTGATACCTTTATATTTAAAAAAAAAAAAAAAGACATGTACAAATATTGTTTATTTACATTACATTAGTATCCAAAAAGCACGTCTGGATAAGCTTCCTCCATCTTTAGTAAGCGATTAGGATATGCCAACCAAAATCGTCCCTTTTTCACAAAACCTAGTAGTTCACGTAGCGTCTTATCCAGGTAACCATTATTCAAATATCGGATAAGTTTGTTTCGGAAATCAGTATTTTTTAATTATTTGATGTAATTTAAATTAAACGTCGTCTGTTAATGCCCCAATTTGCGTTTTCATGCGTAAAAGTCGTTCTTCTCTAAGTTTTCGTTCTGCTTCCAATCTCCTTTGATCTTCATTCTCTCGGTTTGACCGTTGCTCAGTTTCTTCTTTTGATTCTTCGTGATGGTGATGTTTGTTACATGATATGAACACAGTTCTAGTATCGTTCCAATCGTTCATTTGGAATAGTCTTTTACAACCGCAAGGTTTTTTCAGATTCACTTATTGTCTCATAAGACATTATGTCACATAACCAGAGGAATGTAAGAGACGTCTGACAACTAGGAATATCTGAAACAGAATGAAGTTCTTAATTAGGGTATAAGGTAGGTTTATGGTCGGACGGAAGACTAAATGGTGGTGGAGGTAATTAGTATGATGTACCAACTTTAAACAATAAACCATTGCAGCCAACTTACAAAAAAAAAATAAACTATTGTACCCATCTTACAAAAACAAAAAATATACCACTGCAGTCAACTTACAAAAACAATAAATCATTGCAGCTAACTTGTATCGTTTGGCGGTATATCACTTATAGGATTTAATGATTAGAATATAATAACAGCGACAAATAGAGAAATGTGAGACAAAAATTACAAAGCCAGTAGGGCATTATGCAATGTCTTTGGCATAATTGACATAATCAACATATGAGAGGCATCATTTCATAGAAATTAATGAAGTTAACGCAATACTAATAGGGTTTATGTTTTATATTCAGTATTATGGGTCCAATCATGGTGAACATGGTCACATAAGATGGGATATAGCGGTTCGAACACAATATATTGAAAAATAAAAAATAACCCATTACAGCCAACTTACAAAAGAATAAACCATTGCAACCAACTTAAAAACACAATAAATATTTTATTCGTTCGTTTATGAGTTCGTTTAAGCTGAGCAGTCGATAGCAGTTTTTAATTCGATTCAAAAATGAATACAGTGTTGAGGTGTGATATATGTTTAAACGAACCAAAACAATGTGAGGGGTTAAAATAAGTGCAATTGGATACCGTTTAACAATAAATCTTGGTCTAATTATGAAGAATTTAAGAAATACCAATATCAGTACGACAGAAAACCGGTCAAGTGTGAAATCTGTGGGAAAAAATATATTTGCTTAAAAAATATATATATTACTTAGAGAAAAATATATTTGTTTATTTCCAATACGAAGATGTACAGGGTACAACTCAAATACTGAGCGAATTCAGAGATGAATGTCATGGAATATGAGAGCATTCTACGAATAAGAGTTACACAAAAAAGGTAATCCTGACATATATTTGATTGAAAAAGTACTTAGAGGAAAAGCAACAAGATGTATGTTATATGGAACAATAGAACAAATCAAAGTTTTAAATGAAACAAGCAGCCTATGTAATGGAGCATGTAAATGAAATAAAATTTATTTATGTAAGTTTTCTATTTACTGATAACGCATTTATTATCTTCTTAACAACATAACGCTTTGATTCTTTAGTTTCACTCATCGACAGAAATTTTTATCGATTAATTACACAGATGGTATATAAAACATTCACATATATTCTGACAAGACAAATTGATACTCGAAATAATTCAGAATACTATCAGGCCAATTAAAATTAGATCAAGTATTTGTTAGGCATAAGTGTTATCCAACTAACAATACTGCAGCTAATATGCGATGATTGGTATAAAAACAAAAAAATGTAACGCTTTGCATGTATGCGGATTAAACTGATAAAGATATTCAGAGTTCAACCCTGATTATGGACTAAATAGAAAACGTAGGAACGAAGAAGCAATACTAAATGGGAGAATAACGAAATAATCTGTCAAACAGATGGTGCAATACTAATATCACAAAATTAAAATAATATACAACATATGCTTCACCAATTTATCATAGCCGATGCAAATTGCCGATAAATAACCAAGTGATGATCAGGCGAATAAAGCAGATAGAACCGTATGCTGCCTAAACGATACAATATAAAGGAGCAAAAATAAAAGAAGAATCTACAAAACAGTCGGCAGACTCATATTGACACACCGCAGAAATACGATGAGAGAGAGAGAGAACATAAAATAAGGATAGAAACAGGAGAGATGAAAAACACTTAGAAAATCAATGATATTACACTTTGGAAGATAGCTAGAAATAGCTAACATCAACGACTAGAAAGGAAAGAGAAGAGTAGAGTGGAGCGATCATGTAAACAAAACGACAACAAATAGATATCACATAATAGAAAGATGATTAGTGGAAAGACCAAAAAAACTTGGAACGATAATCTTTACTGGAAGCACATTGAAAAAAAAACAGCCAGACATGGCAACATAAAATAATAAGAAGAGGATTTCCAGTAAAATGTGTTAAAAGGCACAAGTGATATTAAATGATTACATGTTAGTAAAATAGTACAAAAAAGATAGTTGGGAACTGAGAATAATTGACAAAAAAAACTTTGTTAGAAGGTAAAAGAAAAACGAGGGTGATTAGGAGCAGAGGGCAGCAAAGACACATATAGCATAACAGAGCGTAGCAGAGGCTAGCAGAGCATAGCAGAGACACACACAGAGGGTAGCAGAGCATAGCAGAGGGTAGCAGAGGGTATAAATACAGGAGACGAAAGATAAGAAATCATTTGTTAAGATGTCGTCAAACAGAACAGTTCAAGTAAAAAAACTCGCCACAATTGTGAGAGCAAAGTATAAAGATCTAAAAAGGATGCAAGCTGACCAAAAAGAGCTACTAGAATCGACGTTAAAACCAGTAACTACCCCTCTTAATGAAATAGTCAACTATGTGAATGAATTGAACACTAATAAAGCAATAGATTTCAACGAAGACGACGCACAAACTACTCAATCAATACACCACAGTTCCGAAGAACCTCGATGGGCGAATAATGATGATGATGTTAATAGCAACCATTATCTTGAAAAATATATCAAAGATCTGAGGAACATCGATCAGCTATACGGCCCGAAATTTAATTGGTCTACCGGTGACTGGATATTTGGAACTCAACTCATTGAGTTTGGTAAAGATGTTATTCAAATGGGTACGCACAAATTCAAAGCAACACCTGGATTATATGAGCTGGTTTTCTCCAAGAACCCTTTAAAATTCACTCTTGCTGATCAAAAAAATTATAAAACTCTTTTAGATACATCGGATGTCCATAAAGACGGACGAGGTCGACTGCGTCATCAATCTCACAGCGCCAAATATGAGAAAATCATTAAACCAATGTATCTAGGTAAAAGAAGACGAACACCCGAGCCAATACATGACGAAAAGTCTGAGGAAACATGGTCGCAACCAGATAAGAAACAGCGGTGTAAAAGACCAAAGAAACTAAATGTATTCTCCACAAGAATTGGCGAAACAAGGGCACAAGTAGTTGACGTGACAGACAAGCTGTATAAAAGAAGAAGACCAGATAAAATTCATGATGAATATCTCTCAAGAATTAACGAAACAGGAACAATCGAACAATGGATGGTAGATAAGGCCTTAGACGAGATATGCAGGCTCTATAACGAAGATAATGATCCTAATACACTAGTAGAAGGTCTTAGGATTCACGCGAAGGCTGGTACCTTAAACTGTGAAGAAGCCAAAGAAATAATTGATGAATTACGGTATCAAGATGTTATCGAATAACAATATATATGTATAGATTAATGTATTAATAATGCAATAAACAATATTAACTATATTTGTTTTTATTAAATTTTTCCTATAGTTATAAAACCTCAAAACAGCTATAGTAACATCGGTTCGATGTATACATTAAAGCTATAACGTTGTAATGCAAAAAACGATAAAGAAGAATTCTATAAAGACACTTAGCAAAAAGAGGGTTATGAATTATAAAAATAAACGCGTGCAAAATATTATGAGTAAAGTACCATTTCGCAACATAAATACACAGGAAGACATTATTTCAAAATTCAAAACCAGAACGGTTATCTTTGTAATGGCGAAATATGATATGAATAATATATGATATACATGTACATTCTTAATAAAATAGAAAAGTTAATCTGTCTTTTATTTCAACTGTTCTTAGATCTGAATTCCTCTCTCCTTGCTTGAAAGTAAAACGAGAACAAGTCGTGAATATAATACGTAATATATACTAATTATTCGTTAAAACTGGAATTTATATATAAATAACTTGTTCTTTAATGCTAGAATTCTTGAAATCGGTAAAATCATGCAAAATTGACATTTTACTGTTTTATATCACACTTAGTAATAATAAAGAATTAAAAGCATCGATATAGCGTGCTGAAAGAAGAAACTGAGAATCATATGAAATTAACTTTGCCTTTCCAAAATGTTTACTTTTATGTACCACACTGTATACATAACAAACAGAAAAACAATGAAATACTGAACTGAAAGAAGAAAATTAGATAAAATATAGTACGCAACTCGATAAACATTTCAACCCACCATGCTAACATGAAAACAAGAAATTACATGTTGGTCGTAGATAAAATGTAGTATGCAAATCGATATACATTTCAAACCACATTGCTAATCTTAAGACAATACGTTACATGCTGGCCGTAGATAAAATATAGTACGCAACTCGATACACATTTCAAACCACAATGCTGACGTGAAATCAATAAATTACATGTTGCTCGTAGGTAAAATATAGTATGCAAATCGATACACATTTCAAACAACAGTGCCGATCTTAAGACAATAAGATACATGTTGACCAACGAACAGAAAAAACACTGAAATACTGAACTAAAAGAAGAAACTGAAAATCGCATGAAATTTACTTTGCCTTTCCAAAATGTTCACTTTTATGTACCACACTGTATAAATAACGAAGAGAAAAATAATTAAATACTGAACTGAAAGAAGAAGAAATTGAAAAATCATACGAAATTATTATTTAAATTAACTTAACTTAAAGTAACTAAGTCGGTAACACACAACCTATATCACTAAAACGAGCACAAGTAACTAAGTCGGTAACACACAACCTATTTGTATACTATTCGATTATGAACTGCTGGGTAAAAGCGCTGATATTTATATCCACCTCCTATGACGCATGCCATAATTTAAGTTTCCCACCGAAACAAAATTCCGTTAACAACCTACGCAGATGTTCGATTCGCGGTAAACAGATTGGAATGCGCAGATGTTTCCGGCGTCCGTGTGAATATTTATTTTAAGTTACATTCCAACGGAAACGGAACATCCGGTGATGTCACCATATGTTTGTTGTTGTTGAAAATTCCGTTGAATTAATTTAAAACATTATTCATGGTTTTTGTATAATCGTCGAAGGTTTAAATGAAATATATATACGAGGTTGATAAAAAATTACTCGTCAAAATAATAATTGAAAAATAAACGGATTTTCGATGTCTCGATTGGAATTTTTTGTTTTTACGATAATCGTCGAAGGTTTTAAATGAAATATATACGAGGTTGATAAAAAATTACTTGTCAAAATAATAATTGAAAAATAAACGGATTTTCGATGTCCCGATTAGAATTTTTTGTTATTACGATAATCGTCGAAGGTTTTAAATGAAATATATACGAGGTTAATCAAAAATTACTCGTAAAATAATAATTGAAAAAATAAACGGATTTTAGAAGTTCGAATTTTCTGTTATTACGCTAATCGTCGAAGGTTTTAAATGAAATATATACGAGGTTGATCAAAAATTACTCGTAAAATAATAATTGAAAAAATAAACGGATTTTAGAAGTTCGAATTTTCTGTTATTACGCTAATCGTCGAAGGTTTTAAATGAAATATATACGAGGTTGATCAAAAATTACTCGTAAAATAATAATTGAAAAATAAACGAGTTTTCGAAATTCCGATTTGGAATTTTTTTGTTGTTACGCAAAAAAAAACTACATTATATTATAAATTACGTATACAGAGTGAACGAAAACGGTGTGCAAATTTGACGCATACCTTGCACCTATCTGACGCATACCTGACACCTATCTGACGCATACCTGACACCTAGCTGACGCATACCTGACACCTAGCTGACGCATACCTGACACCTAGCTGACGCATACCTGACACCTAGCTGACGCATACGCCCTGAGTACCAAGCAAATCAGGTTTTTTAAAGATAATGCATTAAGTTTACGCAGTTATTTCTTAAAATTTTTATATAACACTCTCTAAAGCATATTCTGAGACCGTTATTTTTTTTTTTGCTAAACAATATAGAATGTGTTATAAATGAAAAACTTTATATTTTATTATTATATTTATTAATACTAATTACAATTTGGTATTTTATGTGTCCATAAATTTTACAATTTTTATATATGTATTGTATTAATACCTTTAAAGATTACAATAATTTTTATTTTATGTACATAATTTTCAACTTTATACAATATTAATAATTTTTGTTATATTTTCTTTCTTGATACTTGGGTTTGGAACCATTATCTCATATAATCATCATCGTTGATACTGCAGAAAGTTACCATACCCGGGGAAGATCATTGTTTTTCGGATTAGTTATTTTCAAGATTTGTACATCAAATTTTGTATTTCTCAGGTGGACAGCAGCGTTAGATGTCGATATATTGCTAATTTGTTCTAATAACTTTGACATATTGGCACTTGAACTTGTTTCTGGCGATATCGGGTGTCTAACGTCATCATCATCATCATAGGAAGATCAGTGGTTTTTCGGATTAGGTATTTTCAAGATTTGTACATCAAATTTTGTATTTCTCAGGTGGACAGCAGCGTTAGATGTCGATATATTGCTAATTTGTTCTAATAACTTTGACATATTGGCACTTGAACTTGTTTCTGTCGATATCGGGTGTCTAAAGTCATCATTTAAGGCAACAATTCTGATTTTGTCACCTGTTGTGTAGCCAGCTTGCTTTTTTATATTCTTAAGAGCGGTCTCTAAATGGTTTTTTAGATAGTCTTTGTCTTGTTCTAAACCTTCACCTATTTTAAAGTTGTCACAATTAACTTGAAAAGTGCATAGATAAGCGTTGAATTTTTTTATTTCTCGCTGATTTATAATATTTATTGACCATTGATCAGACATTGTTAATTTATACAAAATCAAAATTTATCGAAAACACGAGCGAGACAAAACACGTCTTTCCTGTAACAGCGTCTAATAAAGAATGAGGTACAATGTCTAATGCGTAATATTATTATTATAATTTTTGAAAGCCAAGAGGTGTTGTGTCAATTAATGAGTCATCACTTTGTATTATTTTTCGTTTCTTGTAGGCCATCTTGAAAGTCTTTGATACCCTTTTTCTCGTAACAATATCTTTGGTCTCTGTATCCCTACCGATCTGGTCATACGTGAGCTTAATTTCTTTGGTTGGATCGTGTATGATGTCATTCATGGCGGAGGCATTGAGTACTAGGCTGTTTTCGTAGTTTAAAGTGAAACCTTTGATTTTAGTCACCTCTTTGCCCTTGGCTGTTTTGTAAAAATAACTTTTAGGACCTGTACTGAGCCATTCAACTATGTAGTCATCTCCAGGCAACTCATCACTCCAATCGCCCAACATTTCACCTGTTTCGACAGTGTTTAGGCCATCATCAATGTAAACAATGGAGTCTGTGTCGAAGTAGGCAACTGCTTCTCCTAGCCTATCAATCATCTCGTACAGTCTTAGACGAGCGTTACTGGTCGTAAATAATGCCACAAAAATATTCGTAGATGTTGGGTCTTCCACAAACACGTCTTTATAATCGTAAGAGACTTGTGCTATATTATCATTAATAAATGTGACGTTTGTTAAATTTATTTTATCGTTCATCAAAACTTCGTACCATCTTTTAATGTCCACAACATACTCTGTCTGTTTCATATTCATTCTTTGGCCAAATTTACCCCATAGACTATTTAGGCATATTTTAGCGACTGCTCGTTTACCGGGATTTGGGGTTATTTTAGATAAATCGAGCTCTATATCCATCTGCTCTTTTACAGCCCGAGCGTACTCTTCATTTGTGGCATACGTATGTGGACTAGTTTCTAATTTGATCTTCATAAAATCTTTGACATATCCCTTGAACAAATCTGTCGATGTTTGCTCAAAATGCCACACCTCGTGAATTTTTATTATTTTGTACCCTTTTTCTAAGGCCTTATTAATTTCTAGAGTTGTCCATGTACCCCTCAGCATTCTTTCCGAGTCATCATGATCACAATTTTCGCAATCTTCCAAGACGCATTGATTACACAGTGGAAACATTAATTTGTCAGTTTTGACAGGTAATACAGGATGGTATAAATCAGTAGGCGGTAGTATTTGGCAATGTACTAGACCAAACCAATTAGGATCGTATACTTCAGGTGCATGTATTTTTGTAGGGTGGCCAACTGGATATTGATCGTAATATTGTACGGTTGGATACAGTGATACAATATCTATGTATCTGAGCTTTTTCCCAGTCACGTTTAGTTTTATGGCGTTTGTTCTACCGCCAAAGAATGCTTCACGAGGCTTTAAGGGTTCAATAAGTTGAGGATCTGCGGCGTTTTTACATTCTTTGGATTTTAACCACTCACATTCCCACATTTCTACCAAGTTGTACCCTGCTTCTTTTATTTGTTTTGATCGTCTTATTGTTCTCTCGTACAAGTCACTCATTGTCTCATTGTTGACGTGGTTAACTGTGTCGTTCTTAAAGCATTCTGGGTGACCATGCCAGAAGCAACCGTGGTACTGGTACACAGTATTCGACTCTTCCGAGAAACCATCAACTTTTGCACCGCAAATTGTCACTTCTCCGCCATTAAGAGCATGTTGGACGTTAGAAAATTGATTGAGCCATTTTATTGATGCCCTGCTATATGTCTCCTTTATCTCCTGCTTTACAACGCCAATGGTGTTTGTTCGAAGATATTTAGATCTATATATGGCCATACACACACTGGCAATAGTCAGATATTGAAATGGGTCTATGTTTGCTATTTCTAAAAATTCTTTACGGAATTCCAAACACCCACGTCGTAAAATATCAACATCTGAATCGCAATAGGTATGGAGCTCTTTCTGTAACACAAAGTGGTCATTTTTATGCTCATCGTACCATTTCTTAAAATCAGATCTTTGTTTTGTTTTCATTGTGTTGGGTCCATAATACGCAATATCTGGTAAGCAGCCTTCGTAGTGAGTATTTTCAGGAGTGTTGAAAAAGTGAGGAAAATAGCCTTTCTTTAATTCATGCAGACCAAAAGTTTTAGGAAAACCGGACAGGGGGCCGGCTACAAAATTAGAGCTGTCTATTATTTTCAGTTTAAGAGCCTCGACTTCCAAAAGCATAAGTTTTGACCCGTTGTAGATAGTGTACGGCTTTATCGTGTTTTCCACGCAATATTTTAAAATGAAATATGAATCGTATGATTTACTATTGTGGGCTATCGCTGTATAATTTCTATGTTTCTCGGAAATTAACCATCTACAGAACCCTTCATTGTCTTTAAAAACAAATTTATGTCCGTCGAAATCCTGCGCAATTACAAGATTCGGTACATGAATGCCTGTATCCTGCATTGCCTCGTAATCAAAGAATATATATCTTTCGTTGTAAGAGCATTTCATTATTTTTTCTTCAGAGAGATTGTTACATATACAAGGGTCTTTGCAACTTTGTGACTGTTTGTGATTTTCTTTACAGCCTGAATTTATCACGTTTGATCTGTTATTGCAAGTACAGGCTACAGTACAAACTCCTCCTTTGGCTGGTTTTTTCATCATGTAACACTGATGCGTAGCTATTTCTACAAAGGTATTACAGTTTCTGCACATGGAGTAACCGCATACATGCTCCTTATCTCTCTTGCATAGTTTATTACATTTGTCACATTTAAATACTTCTTTGCAAGCTTCTGTATGGTTTCTTAAACATTCATTGTTGTAGCAATAACGGTTACAGTCCTTGCACAAAACTTTGCTTTTTGTAGTCAAGTCATGCTCGGGATGTTTGCAAATCGTACAAAGTGGTGCTTTCTTGCATTTGTGCTTATTTTTGCCCTGATAAGGGGTGTCGCATTTCTCGCAGTAAAAGTGGGTACCGTATAGACCTTTCAAACTGTTTATAACATCAAAATGATTCCCGTTTTTATACAAATAAATCTTGGCTGTTTTTTCGGGGCCCTCGTATATGATTGTGTTGAAATTTTCTGCACAAATAATCTTTATCTGCACATCCAATAACTCCTCTGCCTTCTTAAAATTATCCAACGTAAAGCCATCGTTATAACAACCGCCCAACAGATTGCAAAGTTTTTCGGCCAAATCAGTCTGCAATTTTCGACCTATACGTATGTTACGAACATCACGGTTGATCAATTTGTGGCCCAAAATCTCGTTTGTGACGTATGTTAAGCCCACTATAACTGCTCGAGCCCCGCATAAAGTGTCGGTATTTTTAATCTGGGTAATGCTTTTCTTGGTGCGACGGTCCTCTGCCAAATTTATAATTTTATGTCGTCCGCTACCCCTAGGTATCTTGAAAATTTGTATATCAAATATAGTATCTTCGACTTGAACGGCCTCGTCAGAAGTTACAATGTTTTCGATATGAGCCAAGATATTATCCGTATTTAAATCTGTTTTAGTACCTGTTGATATGGGATGTTTAAAATTTTCATTACGAACAATTATACGAATTTTATCCCCTTTTTGAAAGCCGGCTCCTTCTTTAGCATCCTGTATACCTTTTTCTAATATCTTTGCTAAATCAATATTTAAATTACCTTTGCACTCTTCATAACGTAATTGAAACGAATTTAAATAAGTGTTAAATTTAGAAATAAAACGTTTACCTGTGGTAATTAAAGACCAGACCATGATGATCGCCTTGAGAACAACAACAACAACAACAACACTGGACACTAACAAATCACAACGTTCACAGTCAAAGTTATAGCGTGACGTACTCGTTGAAGGTTGACAGCAGAATGAACAGGGCTTCTATTAGGGCGTTCTTTTATACCTCTTTGTTGACCTTGAAACGTGCCAAATATTAGTGATTTTGAAAAACTAGGGCGAGTTTGTTTAAAGACACATCACTTAATAATAACATAACATTCAATTATTACATAAAACTGCTATTTGTCCTTATCTGTGTTATAGATTTAAATGAAATTGAAAAAAAAAGTTTGCCGTTTGCATAGCGAACTCCCCTATTTTGTGAGTTAAATGGACTCGTCCAACAGTACCAATACCTTAAATATGTTTGGTTAGGTGTATATCCATCCCGATGACTAACATATCCCTGTATAAACTTATATTTTTTGTTACTTATTATCTAACATTTTAAGTCGTAAATATATTGCAGTTTAGCTAAAAATCTTTTTCTTTACAATTCTAACATAATATTTGGCTTTGAACACATGTTACATAGTAAATAGAATGTTAGCTTCTTCCGGGAATTTGGTAAATAAAAAAACATATATTTTTTACAATTTTTATTATTACTCGTAAATACAAAACACATCTTTTACACTTTTTTTTAATTATATACAGATACAAGTTTAGATATTAGAGTTTTTAATTGTTGTAAGATATTTTCGTTTGGGCAAGGCACTCCAAATAGATTCCAGTTAAATTGTTCAGCGGCCACAACTTTTCTAGTAAATTCATTAAATTTATAGTAAGTATTTTGACGGAAAAAGTAAATATGGCCATCAATCCATCGAAGTGCAAGAGAAATATCTTCAGGTATTCCCGGAAATATGTCTTTTATCCAGCCTCTTCTTACCTCGCTAGTAAAATCATTAGAAAATTCTATATATGACATATTGTTGTAAAATGTATAGGATTGCCCGGAATTTGATTGAAAAATAGCATTGATGTGGGCCTTCTTGGGTATATTAAGTGTAAAATTATCAATATATTGAATGCTAGGAAAGGATGCTGAGAAATATTTGTTTGGTGGCACAATTGTAACCAAATCACCGGCTGTTGTTTGAAAAATGTGTTGTAAAGTGTATTGACGTAATTCTGCAGGAACATAATCAGCAAGAAGTTCAGGCTGAGATGGAATAATCATTTCGTTCAAGTCTAGTTTCCATATAAATTTATCACGGGCGATATATAAACGGTAATTTGAAAACTCTGGAGCAGTGGCTAAAAACATAAAATCTGGAACAATATCACACAAATTTTTCGGTTGCTTACTAGGCCTTGGTCTTGTCGAACTAGTTGTTGTTGGTCTTGACGTTGTCGAACTAGTTGTTGTTGGTGTATGTACCGTTGTATACCTTGAGCGGGTCGGTTGCTTACGAGTTGTTGAGCTAGTTGTTGTAAACTTTGGGTTTGGAGCATAGGTATTGTTAGGCCCATATAGATATTGTATTGCGGTTATATCATCATTATGTAGACCACTAATCTTATGCTGATACATACTATACATGACAGCACTTTGTGTTCCACTATGACCGATTCCAAGAGCATGCCCAATTTCATGAACCAGTACCATAAGAAAACTTATACGGCCTTCAGGTATAGAGTCGTTTCCAAAATGCCAGGGCTTCGTTATATCTAAATGTATCTCTGTACAGGTGTCTGCGGGATGAGGAAAGTATGAATGTCCTAAAGCAGCACCTCCAACAAATCTAGTAGGACATTCGTAATCTCCCATACAATTTGCTCTAAAATTATGAGTTCCCCTCATCATAGTTATGGTTATATCTGGTGGCTCTAGCGTAGGATTTGTAACCATTGTGAATGTTAAGGTTGAAACATTTTGCCACGTCTGAAATGCCATTTCTGCGTCTTTTTGGGCCTTGGGCGTTCTTTGAGGAAAATACCATCGCAGGTGTTGTTTGTGCCATGGAGAAGCCACTATAAATTCGTTATCACTGTGTTGACAACGCGGACGACGCATCAATTTGATTGTTGCATTATTAAGCAAACCATCCACTGGTAAATTATACTTTTCTTGAAAGTTAATTATCAAAGTAGAGAAATCTGTACTATTATCGATCTGTTCATATTGATTTAGATAGGCAATAGCGTCTTTTTCCGAGAAATCATTGCAAAACACGCTTGCGAACGTTAGCATAAAAACTAATACGTCTATTCCCTTCAACATCGTGGCTGCGAATAATTTTAAAATATTAAGTAGCATGTATATACCCGGTTACTAGTATCTATTTGTTTTCAACAACGTTTTAGTCAGTAAGGTACTAGGGACATCTAGTTACTGTACTTTGTACTTTAAACAAAGAATAAAAATATTACAATATATTTTACTATTTTCTACTTTATATTGTTATATGGTACTAGATTATGTTCATCTTAAATTGGCTTAGTCATATAGACGCGAATATACCAAATGTGTATGCATTCAACGATGAATCACCGGTTGGACATTTCCTTTTAACACATCTCCCACGATATATAGCCGGAAACACGTGCACTTTGGAATTCTAGTTAATGTGAGATAAAATATATTCACACGAATGCCGGAAACAGGTGCACATTCCGGTCTAGTTAATAATTAAGCCCCGGCATGTGATGCATAAATGAATAGTCTTACGAAATATTGCGCAACATGGTTTAAGCGTGAGTTACGTCATAACAGCCTGTCTATTTAATGAACGAATACGTTTTGTACTACCAGTCTGCAGTCAACATTGCGAAAGTAACAACGGTTGTTTGTGCCCGTCAACGTTTACGAAAAGTAACAGTGAGTGTTTGTGCCAGTCAACATGTACGAAAAGTAACAGTGGGTGTTTGTGCTACAAGAACCTTGGCGATAAGGTGTTTGTTTGTGCTTGGGCTACAAAAATTAAAAACGTAAGTACTATTTTATATATTTTTAGAGGTTTCATAGAACATTTTCTTCGTAGGTAGGTCATTTCAACATTGGGGTTTAAAAAAAACAATTACTTTAGAACATTACTTTTATTTATTTATTTCCTAGTATCTGTGCTACAGCAATAAAAATGTTTTTACGTAACTCTAGTAGAGATTCCGGAGCCTCCTCAAAATATGCTGCCGTCGATCTGTTTTTCTTAAAATCGTGATATATATCAACCATTTTTCTGTCTTCATCATTTTTACGCATGAACATTCCTTTTATCATAGTAAATTCTATTTGATGAGGTATATGATGTTTTGTAATTGCGTCTGTTGGATCGTATATTATTTCATTATGCTCATTCCAGAAATGTGGTGTGATTCTAACTCCATTTGAGTAAAACTTTGTACCTACTACGACCTTTGTTGTTATTCCATATTGTTTTGTGACTTCATGCAATATTAAACTAGTCGGTAAACACGCGCCTGCGTAGTTGGCCCGAATAAATTCTTGCTCAATACATGTCTTAATTAAGTTTAACTGAATGTACTGTTTCATAAGATTGGCCATACTGCGATGTGTCTGCTTTGACTGTTATTCGATGAATGAACGCTTGCTGGTATTACTCAGAGTGTGTTAATGATGAAAGTGGTGGGGGTAATCAAGATTTTTTGTCTGTTTACAACTAATGTAATCAAGTTGACTAAAAGCGATAAATGCACCACTTTTACATTGATTCTTATGGAAGAACAAGCACAAATCTGCACATTTCAGAGGCCTTTTGAGCATAATGTTATACCATTTAATCTTCCGTCCGACCGAGGATATAACTTTGGTTGTTTACAGCTAATGTACTCAATTTTACTAAATGCGCTAAATCCCACACTTTTTTACATTGATTCTTATGGATGAACGTGTACCTTATACCCTAATTCAGCACTTTATTCTGTTTCAGATATTCCTACCGTTCACGCGTCGTTTAGATTCCTCTGGTTATGTGACATAATGTCTTATGATACAATATGTGAATCTGAAAAACCTTGCGGGTGTAAACGACTATTCCAAAGGAACAATTGGAACGAAACTAGAACTGTGTCCATATCATGTGACACACTTCACTATTACGAAGAATCAAAAGAAGAAGCTGAGCAACGGTCAAACCGAGAGAATGAAAATCAAAGGAGATTGGAAGCAAAACGAATACTTAGAGAAGAACGACTTTTACGCATGAAAATGCAAATTGAGGCATTAACAGACGACGTTCAAATTAAATTACATCAAATAATTAAAAATACTGATTTCCGACGCAGACTTATCAGATATTTGAATAATGGTTACCTGGATAAGACGCTACGTGACCTACTAGGTTTTGTGAAAAAGGGACGATTTTGGTTGGCATATCCTACTCGCTTACTAAAGATGGAGGAAGCTTATCCAGACGTGCTTTTTGGATACTAATGTAATGTAAATAAACAATATTTGTACATGTCTTTTTTTTTTTAAATATAAAGGTATCACAGTGTTGTATGTAAAACTTGTATTTTTTATTATTTTTATACTTTCTGTATTCGTTTCTTGGTCTCTGTCTTAATATAAAGGCGTATAACTTGTGTATTTTTATACTTTGTGTATTCGTTTCTTAGTCTCTGTCTTATTCGTTTCTTAGTCTCTGTCTTAATATAAAGGCTTATAACTTGTGTATTTTTATACTTTGTGTAATCGTTTCTTAGTCTCTGTCTTAATATAAAGGCTTATATTTTATACTTTGTGTATTCGTTTCTTGGTCTCTATGAAGGTGAAAGAAAAACGATGGTGATTAGGAGCAGAGGGCAGCAAAGACACATATACCGTAACAGAGCGTACCAGAGGGTAGCAGAGGGTAACAGAGACACACAGAGGGTAGCAGAGGGTAGCAGACACACACACACACACACACACACACACACACACACACACACACACACAGTACGCGCTTCGTAGGTTAAGAATAGACGCTATCTTCACGTTGCGTAAAAGAAGAAGAATTGATGTTGCGTAGAAGAAGAAGAATTGACGCTATCTTCACGTTTAGGTTTGGTTAGGTTAAGTTAGGTTAGGTCAAACGTAAAAGAAGAAGAATTGATGTTGCGTAAAAGAAGAAGAATTGAAGCTATCTTCACGTTTAGGTTTGGTTAGGTTACGTTAGGTTTGGTTAGGCTACGTTAGGTTAGGTCATACGTAAAAGAAGAAGAATTCGTAAAAGAAGAAGAATTAGGTTAGGTTCGGTTTGGTTAGGTTACGTTAGGTTAGGTCGAATCTGGGGAAATCTGTGTCAGGGGTCTGGGGAAATTTGCCATATTCACCATAGGGTAGCGAGCGGTTTTTCCCCAGAATCTGGGGAAAAAAGTGGACTGAAGTGGCTACCTATCTACTTTAACCTCTCGACTCCTACCCATTAGTCGCCTCTTACGACAGGCAGGGCCTTCTTGCCACGGCCGTGTTCTCATTTCAGAGAGCCGACCGGACACACACACACACGCACACACAAACACACGCACACAGGCACAAACGCACACACGCAAACGCACACGCTCACGCACACACTCTCCACCTCTCGATTCCTATCCATTAGTCGCCTCTTAAGACAGGCAGGGCCTTCTTGCCACGGACGTATTTTTATCTCTGCGAGCCGAACGGACACACACACACACACGCACAGACAAACACACGCAGACAGGCACACACGCACACACGCACACGCACACGCACACCCTCTTCACCTCTCGACTCCTATCCATTAGTCGCCTCTTAAGACAGGCAGGGCCTTCTTGCCTCGGCCGTATTCTTATCTCTGCAAGCCGAACGGACACACACACACACACACATACACACACACCCTCACACACGCACACACACACGCACACACACACACACACAAATACACTCTTCACCCCTCGACTTCTACTCATTAGTCGCCACTTACGACAAGCATGGCCTTCTTGCTTCGGTTGTATTCTTATCTCTGCGAGCCAAACGGACACACACATAGATACACACACACACACTCACACACGCACACACACACAAACATACACACACACACGTATACTCTTCACCTCTCGACTCCTACCCATTAGTCGCTCCTTACAGCAGGCATGGCCTTCTTGCCACGGCCGTATTCTTATCTCTGCGAGCCGAAGGGACACACACACACACGCACACACGCACACACACACAAACACTCTTCACCTCTCGACTCCTATCCATTAGTCGCCTCTTACGACAGGCATGGCCTTCTTGCCACGGCCGTATTCTTATCTCTGCGAGCCGAACGGACACACACACACACTCACACACGCACACACGCACACACACACACATACACTCTTCACCTCTCGACTCCCACCCATTAGTCGTCTCTTACGACAGGCAGGGCCTTTTTGCCTCGGCCGTGTTTTTATCTCTGCGAGCCATACAGACACACACACACACACACACTCACACACACACACACCTAAACTCTTCACCTCTCGACTCTTACCTATTACTCGCCCCTTACGACAGGCAGGGCCTTCTTGCCTCGGCTGTGTTCTCATTTCTGCAAGCCGAACGGACACACATACATACACACACACTCACACACGCACACACAAATGCACACACACACGCACACATAAACTCTTCACCTCTCCACTCCTACTCATTAGTCGCCTCTTTCGACAGGCAGGGCATTTTTGCCACGGCCGTGTTCTTATCTTTGCGAGCCGACCGGACACACACACACTCACACACGCACACACACACGCACACACGCACACACACACATACACTCTTTACCTCTCGACTCCTACCCATTAGTCGCCTCTTACGACAGGCAGGGCCTTCTTGCCACGGCCGTGTTCTTATCTCTGCGAGCCAAACGGACACACACATAGATACACACACACACACTCACACACGCACACACAGACAAACATACACACACACACGTATACTCTTCACCTCTCGACTCCTACCCATTAGTCGCTCCTTACAGCAGGCATGGCCTTCTTGCCACGGCCGTATTCTTATCTCTGCGAGCCGAAGGGACACACACACACACGCACACACGCACACACACACACATACACTCTTTACCTCTCGACTCCTACCCATTATTCTCCTCTTACGACAGGCAGGGACTTCTTGCCACGGCCGTGTTCTTATCTCTGCAAGCCAAACGGACACACACACACACACGCACACACACACGCACACGCACACGCACACGCACACACTCTCCACCTCTCGACTCCTATCCATTAGTCGCCTCTTACGACAGGCATGGCCTTCTTGCCACCGCTTTTTTCTTATCTCTGCGAGCGAAGGGACACACACACACACACACACATACACACACACACTCACACACACACACACACACACGCACGCACACACGCACACACACATACACTCACAGACACACAAACACGCACACACGCACACACATACATTCTTCACTTCTCTAATCCTACCTATTAGTCGCCTCTCACGACAGGCACGGCCTTCTTGCCTCGGTCGTGTTCTTATCTCTGCAAGACGAACGGACACACACACACATACTCACACACGCACACACGCACGCACACACACATACACTCACACACACACAAACACGCACACAGGCACACACACATACATTCTTCACCTCTCGACTCCGACCTATTAGTCGCCTCTTACGACAGGCAGGGCCTTCTTGCCTTGGCCGAGTTCTTATCTCTGCAAGCCGAACGGACACACACACATACTCACACACGCACACACACACGCACACACGCACACAAACATACACTCTTCACCTCTCGACTCCTACCTATTAGTCGCCTCTTACGATAGGCAGGGCCTTCTTGCCTCGGTCGTGTTTTTATCTCTGCAAGCCGAACTAACACACACACATACTCACACACGCACACACGCACGCACACACGCACACACACATACACTCACACACACAAACACGCACACACGCACACACACATAAATTCTTCACCTCTCGACTCCTACCTATTAGTCGGCTCTTACGACAGGCAGGGCCTTCTTGCCTTGGCCGTGTTCTTATCTCTGCAAGCCGAACGGACACACACACATACTCACACACGCACACACACACGCACACACGCACACACACACATACACTCTTCACCTCTCGACTCCTACTTATTAGTCGCCCATTACAAGAGGCAGGGCCTTCTTGCCTCGGCCTTATTCTTATCTCTGCAAGCCAAACAGACACACACACATACACACACACACTTACACACGCACACACACGCACACGCACACGCACACACTCTCCACCTCTCGACTCCTATCCATTAGTCGCCTCTTAAGACAGGCAGGGCCTTCTTGCCACGGACGTATACCTATCTCTGCGAGCCGAACGGACACACACACACACTTGCACACATACACACACACACATACACGCTTCACCTCTCGACTCCTACCCATTAGTCGCTCCTTACAGCAAGCATGGCCTTCCTGCCACGGACGTATTCTTATCTCTGCGAGCCGAAGGGATACACACACACATACACACACATACACACACATACTCACACACGCACGCACACACGCACACACACATACACTCACACACACACAAACACGCACACACGCACACACACATACGATCTTTACCTCTCGACTCCTACCTATTAGTCGCCTCTTACGATAGGCAGGGCCTTCTTGCCTCGGTCGTGCTTTTATCTCTGCAAGCCGAACGGACACACACACACATACGCACACACATATACACTCTTCACCACTCGACTCCTACCCATTAGTCGCCTCTTACGACAGGCAGGGCCTTCTTGCCACGGCCGTGTTCTTATGCCGACTGGACACACACACTCACACACACAAATACACACACACACTCACACACGCACACACACACACACGCACACTCACACACACATACACTCTTCACCTCTCGACTCCTACCCATTAGTCGCCTCTTACGACAGGCAGGGCCTTCTTGCCACGGCCGTGTTCTTATCTCTGCGAGCCGACTGGACACACACACACTCACACACACAAATACACACACACACTCACACACGCACACACACGCACACTCACATACACTTACTTACTCACTCACTTATCTCTGCAAGCCGAACGGACACATACACACTCACACACACACAAGCACGCACACACGCACACACACGCATACACACAAAAACACTTTTCACCTCTCGACTCCTACCAATTAGTCGCCACTTACGACAGGCAGGGCATTCTTGCCTCGGCCGTATTCTTATCTCTGCAAGCCGAACGGACACATACACACTCACACACACGCACGCACACACGCACACACACGCACACACTCACGTGCCCTCTTCACCTCTCGACTCCTACCCATTAGTCGCCTCTTACGACAGGCAGGGACTTCTTGCCACGGCCGTTTTCTTATCTCTGTAAGCCGAACGGACACACACACACATGCACACACAAACACACGCAGACAGGCACACACGCACACACGCACACACGCACACGCACACATTCTTTACCTCTCGATTCCTATCCATTGGTCGCCTCTTAAGACAGGCAGGGCCTTCTCGCCACGGACGTATGCTTATCTCTGCGAGCCGAAAGGACACATACACACGCACACACAAACACACGCACACAGGCACACACGCACACACGCACACGTACACGCACACTCACACACTCTCCACCTCTCGACTAATATCCATTAGTCGCCTCTTAAGACA
The DNA here is from genome assembly GCF_040954645.1 of Diabrotica undecimpunctata. Taxonomy (NCBI): domain Eukaryota; kingdom Metazoa; phylum Arthropoda; class Insecta; order Coleoptera; family Chrysomelidae; genus Diabrotica; species Diabrotica undecimpunctata. The sequence goes on from NW_027311989.1 coordinate 59,009, forward strand.
GGCAGGGCCTTCTTGCCTCGGCCGTATTCTTATCTCTGCAAGCCAAACGGACACACACGCACATACACACACATACTCACACACGCACAAACACACGCACACACACAAAGACACATACACTCTCCACCTCTAGACTCCTATTCATTAGTCGCCTCTTACGACAGGCAGGGACTTATTGCCTCGGCCGTATTCTAATCTCTGCGAGCCGCACGGACACACACACACTGACACACACATATTCACACACACACTCACACACGTACGCACACACGCACACACACATATACACTCTTCACCTCTCGACTCCTACCCATTATTCTCCTCTTACGACAGGCAGGGACTTTTTGCCACGGCCGTGTTCTCATCTCTGCGAGCCGAACAAACACACACACACTCACACACACACACGCACACACGCACACACACACGCACACACGCACACACACACAAATACACTCTTCACCTCTCGACTTCTACCCATTAGTCGCATCTTACGACAGGCATGGACTTATTGCCTCGGCCGTATTCTAATCTCTGCGAGCCGCACGGACACACACACACTGACACACACATATTCACACACACACTCACACACGTACGCACACACGCACACACACATATACACTCTTCACCTCTCGACTCCTACCCATTATTCTCCTCTTACGACAGGCAGGGACTTTTTGCCACGGCCGTGTTCTTATCTCTGCAAGCCGAACGGACACACACACACGCACACACACACACGCACACGCAAACGTACACGCACACACTCTTCACCTCTCGAATCCTACCCATTATTCTTCTCTTACGACAGGCAGGGACTTCTTGCCACGGCCGTGTTCTTATCTCTGCAAGCCGAACGGACACACACATACACACACACACTCACACACACACACGCACACACGCACGCACACATGCACACACACATATACTCACACACACACAAACACGCACATACGCACACACACATACATTCTTCACCTCTCGACTCCTCCTATTAGTCGTCTCTCACGACAGGCAGGGCCTTTTGCCTCGGCCGTATTCTTATCTCTGCAAGCCGAACGGACACACACACATACTCACACACGCACACACACACGCACACACGCACCGACACACATACACTCTTCACCTCTCGACTCCTACTTATTAGTCGCCCACTCTTCACCTCTCGACTCCTACCCATTATTCTCCTCTTACGACAGACAGGGACTTCTTGCCACGGCCGTGTTCTTATCTCTGCAAGCCGAACGGACACACACATACACACACACACTAACACACACACACACGCACACACGCACGCACACATGCACACACACATACACTCACACACACACAAACACGCACATACGCACACACACATACATTCTTCACCTCTCGACTCCTACCTATTAGTCGTCTCTCACGACAGGCAGGGCCTTCTTGCCTTGGCCGTGTTCTTATCACTGCAAGCCGAACGGACACACACACATAGTCACACACGCACACACACACGCACACACGCACACAAACATACACTCTTTACCTCTCGACACCTACCTATTAGTCGCCTCTTACGATAGGCAGGGCCTTGTTGCCTCGGTCGTGTTCTTATTTCTGCAAGCCAAACTAACACACACACATACTCACACACGCACACACACACGCACACACGCACACACACACATACACTCTTCACCTCTCGACTCCTACTTATTACTCGCCTCTTACGACAGGCAGGGACTTCTTGCCACGGCCGTGTTCTTATCTCTGCAAGCCGAACGGACACACACATACACACACACACTCACACACACACACGCACACACGCACGCACACATGCACACACACATACACTCACACACACACACAAACACGCACATACGCACACACACATACATTCTTCACCTCTCGACTCCTACCTATTAGTCGTCTCTCACGACAGGCAGGGCCTTCTTGCCTTTGCCGTGTTCTTATCACTGCAAGCCGAATGGACACACACACATACTCACACACGCACACACACACGCACACACGCACACAAACATACACTCTTCACCTCTCGACTCCTACCTATTAGTCGCCTCTTACGATAGGCAGGGCCTTCTGGCCTCGGTCGTGTTTTTATCTCTGCAAGCCGAACTAACACACACACATACTCACACACGCACACACACACGCACACACGCACACACACATACACTTTTCACCTCTCGACTCCTACTTATTAGTCGCCCACTCTTCGCCTCTCGACTCCTATCCATTAGTCGCCCCGTACGATTTGCATCGCTTTCTTGCCACGGCTCTTTTCTTATCTCTGCGAGCTGAAGGGACACACACACATACATACACACACACTCACAAACACACACACACACGCACGCACACACGCACACACACATACACTCACACACACACAAACACGCCCACACGCACACACACATACATTTTTCACCTCTCGACTCCTACCTATTAGTCGCCTCTTACGATAGGCAGGGCCTTCTTGCCTTGGCCGTGTTCTTATCACTGCAAGCCGAACGGACACACACACATACTCACACACGCACACACACACGCACACACGCACACAAACATACACTCTTCACCTTTCGACTCCTACCTATTAGTCGCCTCTCACGATAGGCAGGGCCTTCTTGCCTCGGTCGTGTTCTTATTTCTGCAAGCCGAACTAACACACACACATACTCACACACGCACACACACACGCACACACGCACACACACACATCTCGACTCCTACTTATTACTTGCCTCTTACGACAGGCAGGGCCTTCTTGCCACGGCTGTGTTCTTATCTCTGCGAGCCGACCGCACACACACACACTCACACACACACACACACACACATACACTCTTCACCTCTCGACCCCTACCTTTTAGTCGCCTCTTACGAGAGGCAGGGCCTTCTTGCCCCGGCCGTATTCATATCTCTGCAAGCCGAACGGACACACACACATACTTACACACGCACACACACGCACACACACACGCACACACGCACACACACATACACTCTTCACCTCTCGACTCCTACTTATTAGTCGACCCTTACAAGAGGCAGGGCCTTCTGGCCTCGGCCGTATTCTTATCTCTGCAAGTCAAACGGATACACACACATACACACACACTCACACATGCCCACACACGCACACACGCACACACACATACACACACATACACGCTTCACCTCTCGACTCCTACCCATTAGTCGCCTCTTACGACATTCAGGGACTTCTTGCCGCGGCCATGTTCTTATCTCTGCGAGCCGAACGGACACACACAGACTCACACAAACACACGCACACACGCATACACACGCACCCACACACACGCACACGCACACGCACACACTCTCCACCTCTCGACTCCTATCCATTAGCCGACTCTTAAGACAGGCAGGGCCTTCTTGCCACGGCCGTAATCCTATCTCTGCGAGCCGAGCGGACAAACACACACACGCACACACGCACACACACATACACTCTTCACCTCTCGACTCCTACCTTTTAGTCGCCTCTTACGATAAGCAGGGCCTTCTTGCCGCGGTCGTGTTCTCATCTCTGCAAGCCAAACTAACACACACACATACTTACACACGCACACACACGCACACACACACGCACACACGCACACACACACATACACTCTTCACCTCTCGACTTCTACCCATTAGTCGTCTCTTACGACAGGCAGGGCCTATTTGCCACGGCCGTGTTTTTATCTCTGCGAGCCATACAGACACACACACACACACACTCACACACACACACACACACCTAAACTCTTCACCTCTCGACTCTTACCTATTACTCGCCCCTTACAACAGGCAGGGCCTTCTTGCCTCGGCTGTGTTCTTATCTCTGCAAGCCGAACGGACACACATACATACACACACACTCACACATAAACTCTTCACCTCTCCACTCCTACCCATTAGTCGCCTCTTTCGACAGGCAGGGCCTTTTTGCCACGGCCGTGTTCTTATCTTTGCGAGCCGACCGGACACACACACACTCACACACGCACACACACACGCACACACGCACACACACACATACACTCTATACCTCTCGACTCCTACCCATTAGTCGCCTCTTACGACAGGCAGGGCCTTCTTGCCACGGCCGTGTTCTTATCTCTGCGAGCCGACCAGACACACACACACGCACACACGCACACACACACATACACTCTTTACCTCTCGACTCCTACCCATTAGTCGCCTCTTACGACAGGCAGGGCCTTCTTGCCACGGCCGTGTTCTTATCTCTGCGAGCCAAACGGACACACACATAGATACACACACACACACTCACACACGCACACACACACAAACATACACACACACACGTATACTCTTCACCTCTCGACTCCTACCCATTAGTCGCTCCTTACAGCAGGCATGGCCTTCTTGCCACGGCCGTATTCTTATCTCTGCGAGCCGAAGGGACACACACACACACGCACACACGCACACACACACATACACTCTTTACCTCTCGACTCCTACCCATTATTCTCCTCTTACGACAGGCAGGGACTTCTTGCCACGGCCGTGTTCTTATCTCTGCAAGCCAAACGGACACACACACACACGCACACACACACGCACACGCACACGCACACGCACACACTCTCCACCTCTCGACTCCTATCCATTAGTCGCCTCTTACGACAGGCATGGACTTCTTGCCACCGCTTTTTTCTTATCTCTGCGAGCGAAGGGACACACACACACATACACACACACACTCACACACACACACACACGCACGCACACACGCACACACACATACACTCACAGACACACAAACACGCACACACGCACACACACATACATTCTTCACTTCTCTAATCCTACCTATTAGTCGCCTCTCACGACAGGCACGGCCTTTTTGCCTCGGCCGTGTTCTTATCTCTGCAAGACGAACGGACACACACACATACTCACACACGCACACACGCACGCACACACGCACACACACATACACTCACACACACACAAACACGCACACACGCACACACACATACACTCTTCACCTCTCGACTCCTACCTATTAGCCGCCTCTTACGATAGGCAGGGCCTTCTTGGCTCGGTCGTGTTCTTATTTCTGCAAGCCGAACTAACACACACACATACTCACACACGCACACACGCACGCACACACGCACACACACATACACTCACACACACAAACACGCACACACGCACACACACATAGATTCTTCACCTCTCGACTCCTACCTATTAGTCGGCTCTTACGACAGGCAGGGCCTTCTTGCCTTGGCCGTGTTCTTATCTCTGCAAGCCGAACGGACACACACACATACTCACACACGCACACACACACGCACACACGCACACACACACATACACTCTTCACCTCTCGACTCCTACTTATTAGTCGCCCATTACAAGAGGCAGGGCCTTCTTGCCTCGGCCGTATTCTTATCTCTGCAAGCCAAACAGACACACACACATACACACACACACTTACACACGCACACACACGCACACGCACACGCACACACTCTCCACCTCTCGACTCCTATCCATTAGTCGCCTCTTAAGACAGGCAGGGCCTTCTTGCCACGGACGTATACCTATCTCTGCGAGCCGAACGGACACACACACACACTTGCACACATACACACACACATACACGCTTCACCTCTCGACTCCTACCCATTAGTCGCTCCTTACAGCAAGCATGGCCTTCCTGCCACGGACGTATTCTTATCTCTGCGAGCCGAAGGGATACACACACATACACACACATACACACACATACTCACACACGCACGCACACACGCACACACACATACACTCACACACACACAAACACGCACACACGCACACACACATACATTCTTCACCTCTCGACTCCTACCTATTAGTCGCCTCTTACGATAGGCAGGGCCTTCTTGCCTCGGTCGTGCTCTTATCTCTGCAAGCCGAACGGACACACACACACATACACACACCC
>NW_027311989.1:70000-120999 GCF_040954645.1 Diabrotica undecimpunctata
CACACACATACACTCTTCACCTATCGACTACTACCAATTAGTCGCTCCTTACAGCAAGCATGGCCTTTTTGCCACGGCCGTATTCTTATCTCTGCAAGCCGAACGGACACACACACATACTCACACACGCACACACACACGCACACACGCACACAAACATACACTCTTCACCTCTCGACTCCTACCTATTAGTCGCCTCTTACGATAGGCAGGGCCTTCTTGCCACGGCTGTGTTCTTATCTCTGCGAGCCGACCGCACACACACACACTCACACACTCACATACACACACACTTAAACACGCACGCACACGTACACGCACACACTCTCCACCTCTCGACTCCTATCCATTAGTCGCCTCTTACGACAGGCAGGGCCTTTTTGCTACGGACGTGTTCTTATCTCTGGGGGCCAAATGGACACACACACACACACTCGCACACACACATACACACACATACACGCTTTACCTCTCGACTCCTACCCAGTAGTCGCCTCTTACGACATTTAGGGACTTCTTGCCACGGCCGTGTTCTTATCTCTGCGAGCCGAACGGACACACACACACTCACACACACACACGCACACACACGCACCCACACACACGCACACGCACACACTCTCCACCTCTCGACTCCTATCCATTAGCGGCCTCTTAAGACAGGCAGGGCCTTCTTGCCACGGCCGTAATCTTATCTCTGCGAGCCGAGCGGACAAACACACACACTCACACACACACACACACACATACACTCTTCACCTCTCGACCCCTACCTTTTAGTCGCCTCTTACGAGAGGCAGGGCCTTCTTGCCCCGGCCGTATTCATATCTCTGCAAGCCGAACGGACACACACACTTATACACACACACTCACACACGCACAAACACACACACGCACAGACGCACACACACATACACTCTTAACCTCTCGACTCCTACCTTTTAGTCGCCTCTTACGATAAGCAGGGCCTTCTTGCCGCGGTCGTGTTCTCATCTCTGCAAGCCAAACTAACACACACACATACTCACACACGCACACACACGCACACACACACGCACACACGCACACACACATACACTCTTCACCTCTCGACTCCTACTTATTAGTCGACCCTTACAAGAGGCAGGGCCTTCTGGCCTCGGCCGTATTCTTATCTCTGCAAGTCAAACGGATACACACACATACACACACACTCACACACGCCCACACACGCACACACGCACACACACATACACACACATACACGCTTCACCTCTCGACTCCAGCCATTAGTCGCCTCTTACGACATTCAGGGACTTCTTGCCACGGCCGTGTTCTTATCTCTGCGAGCCGAACGGACACACACAGACTCACACACTCACACACACACACGCACACACACGCACCCACACACACGCACACGCACACGCACACACTCTCCACCTCTCGACTCCTATCCATTAGCCGCCTCTTAAGACAGGCAGGGCCTTCTTGCCACGGCCGTAATCTTATCTCTGCGAGCCGAGCGGACAAACACACACACTCACACACACACACACACACATACACTCTTCACCTCTCGACCCCTACCTTTTAGTCGCCTCTTACGAGAGGCAGGGCCTTCTTGCCCCGGCCGTATTCATATCTCTGCAAGCCGAACGGACACACACACTTATACACACACACTCACACACGCACAAACACACACACGCACACACGCACACACACATACACTCTTCACCTCTCGACTCCTACCTATTAGTCGCCCCTTACAAGAGGCAGGGCCTTCTTGCCTCGGCCGTATTCTAATCTCTGCGAACCGAATGGACACACACATACATACACACACATATTTACACACGCACAAACACACACATACACATACACTCTTAACCTCTCGACTCCTACCCATTAGTCGCCTCTTACGACAGTCAGGGCCTTCTTGCCACGGCCGTGTTCTCATTTCAGCGAGCCGACCGGACACACACACACGCACACACAAACACACGCACACAGGCACAAACGCACACACGCCAACGCACACGCTCACGCACACACTCTCCACCTCTCGATTCCTATCCATTAGTCGCCTCTTAAGACAGGCAGGGCCTTCTTGCCACGGACGTATTTTTATCTCTGCGAGCCGAAGGGACACACACACACACGCACAGACAAACACACGCACACAGGCACACACGCACACACGCACACGTACACGCACCCGCACACCCTCTTCACCTCTCGACTCCTATCCATTAGTCGCCTCTTAAGACAGGCAGGGCCTTCTTGCCTCGGCCGTATTCTTATCTCTGCAAGCCAAACGGACACACACACATACACACACACACACTCACACACACAAGCACGCACACACGCACACACACGCACACACACAAATACACTTTTCACCTCTCGACTCCTACCCATTAGTCGCCTCTTACGACAGGCATGGCCTTCTTGCCTCGGCCGTATTCTAATCTTTGCGAACCGAATGGACACACACATACATACAAACACATATTTACACACGCACAAACACACACACACACCCACACACGCACACACACATACACATACACTCTTAACCTCTCGACTCCTACCCATTAGTCGCCTCTTACCACATTCAGGGACTTCTTGCCACGGACGTATTCTTATCTCTGCAAGCCGAACGAACACACACACATACTCACACACGCACACAACACGCACACACGTACACACACACACATACACTCTTCACCTCTCGACTCCTACCCATTAGTCGCCTCTTACGACAGGCAGGGCCTTCTTGCCACGGCCGTGTTCTCATTTCAGCGAGCCGACCTGACACACACACACGCACACACAAACACACGCACACAGGCACACACGTACACACGCACACGTACACGCACACGCACACACTCTCCACCTCTCGACTCCTATCCATTAGTCGCCTCTTAAGACAGGCAGGGCCTTCTTGCAACGAACGCATTCTTATCTCTGCGAGCCGAACGGACACACACACACACACTCACACACAAACACACACACGCAAGCACAAATACACTATTCACCTCTCGACTTCTACCCATTATTCTCCTCTTACGACAGGCAGGGACTTCTTGCCACGGCCGTGTTCTTATCTCTGCAAGCCGAACGGACACACACACACACGCACACACAAACACACGCACACAGGCACACACGCACACACGCACACGCACACCCACACGCACACACTCTCCACCTCTCGATTCCTATCCATTAGTCGCCTCTTAAGACAGGCAGGGCCTTCTTGCCACGGACGTATTCTTATCTCTGCGAGCCGAACGGAAACAAACACACATACACACAGACACATACACTCTTCACCTCTCGACTCCTACCCATTAGTCACCTCTTACGACAGGCATGGCCTTCTTGAAACCGCTGATTTCTTATCTCTGCGAGCCAAAGGGACACACATACACATACACACACACTCACACACACACGCACACACGCACGCACACATACACTCTTCACCTCTCGACTCCTACCTATTAGTCGCCCCTTACAAGAGGCAGGGCCTTCTTGCCTCGGCCGTATTCTTATCTCTGCAAGCCAAACGGACACACACACATACTCACACACGCACACACACACGCACACACGCATACACACATACACTCTTCACCTCTCGTCTCCTACCTATTAGTCGCCCCTTACAAAAGGCAGGGTCTTCTTGCCTTGGCCGTATTCTTATCTCTGCAATCCAAACGGACACACAAACATACACACACACTGACACACGCACACACACGCACACACGCACACACCCACTCACACACCACACACACGCACACACGCACACACACACATACACTCTTCACCTTTCGACTCGTACCCATTAGTCGCCTCTTACGACAGGCAGGGCCTTGTTGCCACGGCCGTGTTCTTATCTCTGCGAGACGACCGGACACACACACACACTCACACAAGCACACACACACGCACACACGCACACACACACACATACACTCTTCACCTCTCGACTCCTACCTATTACTCGCCCCTTACGACAGGCAGGGCCTTCTTGCCTCGGCTGTATTCTTATCTCTGCAGGCCGAACGGACACACATACATACACACACACGCACACACGCACACACACACACATACACTCTTCACCTTTCGACTCCTACCCATTAGTCGCCTCCTACGACAGATAGGGCCTTCTTGCCACGGCCGTATTCTTATCTCTGCGAGCCGAACGGACACACACACACACACACACTCACACACGCACAGACGCACACACACACATACACTCTTCACCTCTCGACTCCTACCCATTAGTCGTCTCTTAAGACAGGCAGGGCCTTTTTGCCACGGCCGTGTTTTTATCTCTGCGAGCCATACAGACACACACACACACACTCACACACACACCTACACTCTTCACCTCTCGACTCTTACCTATTACTTGCCCCTTACGACAGGCAGGGCCTTCTTGCCTCGGCTGTATTCTTATCTCTGCAAGCCGAACGGACACACATACATAAACACACACTCACACACGCACACGCACATGCACACACACACATGAACTCTTCACCTCTCAACTCCTACCCATTAGTCGCCTCTTACGACAGGCAGGGCCTTCTTGCCACCGCCGTATTCTTATCTTTGCGAGCCGAACGGACACACACACACTCACACACACGGACACACACACACCTACACTCTTCACCTCACGACTCCTACCTATTACTCGCCCCTTACGACAGGCAGGGCCTTCTTGCCTCGCTGTATTCTTATCTCTGCAAGCCGAACGGACACACATACATGCACACACACTTACACACACGTTCACTCTTCACCTATCGACTCCTACCCATTAGTCGCTCCTTACAGCAGGCATGGCCTTCTTGCCACGACCGTATTCTTATCTCTGTGAGCCGAAGGGATACACACACACACATACACATACACGCACACATACTCACACACACACACACACGCACACATACACTCTTCACCTCTCGATTCCTACCCATTAGTCGCCTCTTACGACAGGCATGGCCTTCTTGCCACGGCTGTATTCTTACCTCTGCGACCCAAAGAACACACAGACACATACACACACACTCACACACGCACACACACACGCGCACACACGCACACATGCACATACATACACTCTCCACCTCTCGACTCCTACCCATTAGTCGCCTCTTACGACAGGCAGGGCCTTCTTGCCACGGCCGTGTTCTTATCTCTGCGAGCCTACTGGACACACACACACTCACACACACAAATACACACACACACTCACACACCACACACACGCACACACGCACACACACACATACACTCTTCACCTCTCGACTCGTACCCATTAGTCGCCTCTTACGACAGGCAGGGCCTTGTTGCCACGGCCGTGTTCTTATCTCTGCGAGACGACCGGACACACACACACACTCACACAAGCACACACACGCACACACGCACACACACACATACACTCTTCACCTCTCGACTCCTACCTATTACTCGCCCCTTACGACAGGCAGGGCCTTCTTGCCTCGGCTGTATTCTTATCTCTGCAGGCCGAACGGACACACATACATACACACACACTCACACACGCACACACACACACACACTCACACACACACACACACGCACACACACACACATACACTCTTCACCTTTCGACTCCTACCCATTAGTCGCCTCCTACGACAGATAGGGCCTTCTTGCCACGGCCGTATTCTTATATCTGCGAGCCGAACAGACACACACACACACACACACTCACACACGCACAGACGCACACACACACATACACTCTTCACCTCTCGACTCCTACCCATTAGTCGTCTCTTAAGACAGGCAAGGCCTTTTTGCCACGGCCGTGTTTTTATCTCTGCGAGCCATACAGACACACACACACACACACACTCACACACACACACACCTACACTCTTCACCTGTCGACTCTTACCTATTACTTGCCCCTTACGACAGGCAGGGCCTTCTTGCCTCGGCCGTATTCTTATCTCTGCAAGCCAAACGGACACACACACATACTCACACACGCACACACACACGCACACACGCATACACACATACACTCTTCACCTCTCGTCTCCTACCTATTAGTCGCCCCTTACAAAAGGCAGGGTCTTCTTGCCTTGGCCGTATTCTTATCTCTGCAATCCAAACGGACACACAAACATACACACACACTCACACACGCACACACACGCACACACGCACACACACACATATACACTCTTCAGCACTCGACTCCTACCCATTAGTCGCCTCTGACGACAGGCAGGGCCTTCTTGCCACGGCCGTGTTCTTATCTCTGCGAGCCTACTGGACACACACACACTCACACACACAAATACACACACACACTCACACAAGCACACACACGCACACACGCACACACACACATACACTCTTCACCTCTCGACTCCTACCTATTACTCGCCCCTTACGACAGGCAGGGCCTTCTTGCCTCGGCTGTATTCTTATCTCTGCAGGCCGAACGGACACACATACATACACACACACACAAACACACACACGCAAGCACAAATACACTATTCACCTCTCGACTTCTACCCATTATTCTCCTCTTACGACAGGCAGGGACTTCTTGCCACGGCCGTGTTCTTATCTCTGCAAGCCGAACGGACACACACACACACGCACACACAAACACACGCACACAGGCACACACGCACACACGCACACGCACACCCACACGCACACACTCTTCACCTTTCGACTCCTACCCATTAGTCGCCTCCTACGACAGATAGGGCCTTCTTGCCACGGCCGTATTCTTATCTCTGCGAGCCGAACGGACACACACACACACACACACTCACACACGCACAGACGCACACACACACATACACTCTTCACCTCTCGACTCCTACCCATTAGTCGTCTCTTAAGACAGGCAAAGCCTTTTTGCCACGGCCGTGTTTTTATCTCTGCGAGCCATACAGACACACACACACACACTCACACACACACACATACCTACACTCTTCACCTCTCGACTCTTACCTATTACTTGCCCCTTACGACAGGCAGGGCCTTCTTGCCTCGGCTGTATTCTTATCTCTGCAAGCCGAACGGACACACATACATAAACACACACTCACACACGCACACGCACATGCACACACACACATGAACTCTTCACCTCTCAACTCCTACCCATTAGTCGCCTCTTACGACAGGCAGGGCCTTCTTGCCACCGCCGTATTCTTATCTTTGCGAGCCGAACGGACACACACACACTCACACACACGGACACACACACACCTACACTCTTCACCTCACGACTCCTACCTATTACTCGCCCCTTACGATAGGCAGGGCCTTCTTGCCTCGCTGTATTCTTATCTCTGCAAGCCGAACAGACACACATACATGCACACACACTTACACACACGTTCACTCTTCACCTATCGACTCCTACCCATTAGTCGCTCCTTACAGCAGGCATGGCCTTCTTGCCACGACCGTATTCTTATCTCTGTGAGCCGAAGGGATACACACACACACACATACACATACACACACACATACTCACACACACACACACACGCACACATACACTCTTCACCTCTCGATTCCTACCCATTAGTCGCCTCTTACGACAGGCATGGCCTTCTTGCCTCGGCCGTATTCTTATCTCTGCAAGCCGAACGGACACACACACACACACATACACACACACCCTCACACACGCACACACACACGCACACACACACACACACAAATACACTCTTCACCCCTCGACAAACGGACACACACATAGATACACACACACACACTCACACACGCACACACACACAAACATACACACACACACGTATACTCTTCACCTCTCGACTCCTACCCATTAGTCGCTCCTTACAGCAGGCATGGCCTTCTTGCCACGGCCGTATTCTTATCTCTGCGAGCCGAAGGGACACACACACACACGCACACACGCACACACACACAAACACTCTTCACCTCTCGACTCCTATCCATTAGTCGCCTCTTACGACAGGCATGGCCTTCTTGCCACGGCCGTATTCTTATCTCTGCGAGCCGAACGGACACACACACACACTCACACACGCACACACGCACACACACACACATACACTCTTCACCTCTCGACTCCTACCCATTAGTCGTCTCTTACGACAGGCAGGGCCTTTTTGCCACGGCCGTGTTTTTATCTCTGCGAGCCATACAGACACACACACACACACACACACTCACACACACACACACCTAAACTCTTCACCTCTCGACTCTTACCTATTACTCGCCCCTTACGACAGGCAGGGCCTTCTTGCCTCGGCTGTGTTCTCATTTCTGCAAGCCGAACGGACACACATACATACACACACACTCACACACGCACACACAAATGCACACACACACGCACACATAAACTCTTCACCTCTCCACTCCTACTCATTAGTCGCCTCTTTCGACAGGCAGGGCATTTTTGCCACGGCCGTGTTCTTATCTTTGCGAGCCGACCGGACACACACACACTCACACACGCACACACACACGCACACACGCACACACACACATACACTCTTTACCTCTCGACTCCTACCCATTAGTCGCCTCTTACGACAGGCAGGGCCTTCTTGCCACGGCCGTGTTCTTATCTCTGCAAGCCAAACGGACACACACACACACGCACACACACACGCACACGCACACGCACACGCACACACTCTCCACCTCTCGACTCCTATCCATTAGTCGCCTCTTACGACAGGCATGGCCTTCTTGCCACCGCTTTTTTCTTATCTCTGCGAGCGAAGGGACACACACACACACACACATACACACACACACTCACACACACACACACACACGCACGCACACACGCACACACACATACACTCACAGACACACAAACACGCACACACGCACACACATACATTCTTCACTTCTCTAATCCTACCTATTAGTCGCCTCTCACGACAGGCACGGCCTTCTTGCCTCGGCCGTGTTCTTATCTCTGCAAGACGAACGGACACACACACACACATACTCACACACGCACACACGCACGCACACACGCACACACAGACAAACATACACACACACACGTATACTCTTCACCTCTCGACTCCTACCCATTAGTCGCTCCTTACAGCAGGCATGGCCTTCTTGCCACGGCCGTATTCTTATCTCTGCGAGCCGAAGGGACACACACACACACGCACACACGCACACACACACATACACTCTTTACCTCTCGACTCCTACCCATTATTCTCCTCTTACGACAGGCAGGGACTTCTTGCCACGGCCGTGTTCTTATCTCTGCAAGCCAAACGGACACACACACACACGCACACACACACGCACACGCACA
Organism: Diabrotica undecimpunctata; assembly: GCF_040954645.1. NCBI lineage: Eukaryota > Metazoa > Arthropoda > Insecta > Coleoptera > Chrysomelidae > Diabrotica > Diabrotica undecimpunctata. The sequence continues at coordinate 79,374 of NW_027311989.1, forward strand.
CGCACACGCACACACTCTCCACCTCTCGACTCCTATCCATTAGTCGCCTCTTACGACAGGCATGGCCTTCTTGCCACCGCTTTTTTCTTATCTCTGCGAGCGAAGGGACACACACACACACACACATACACACACACACTCACACACACACACACACACGCACGCACACACGCACACACACATACACTCACAGACACACAAACACGCACACACGCACACACATACATTCTTCACTTCTCTAATCCTACCTATTAGTCGCCTCTCACGACAGGCACGGCCTTCTTGCCTCGGCCGTGTTCTTATCTCTGCAAGACGAACGGACACACACACACACATACTCACACACGCACACACGCACGCACACACACATACACTCACACACACACAAACACGCACACAGGCACACACACATACATTCTTCACCTCTCGACTCCGACCTATTAGTCGCCTCTTACGACAGGCAGGGCCTTCTTGCCTTGGCCGAGTTCTTATCTCTGCAAGCCGAACGGACACACACACATACTCACACACGCACACAGACACGCACACACGCACACAAACATACACTCTTCACCTCTCGACTCCTACCTATTAGTCGCCTCTTACGATAGGCAGGGCCTTCTTGCCTCGGTCGTGTTTTTATCTCTGCAAGCCGAACTAACACACACACATACTCACACACGCACACACGCACGCACACACGCACACACACATACACTCACACACACAAACACGCACACACGCACACACACATAAATTCTTCACCTCTCGACTCCTACCTATTAGTCGGCTCTTACGACAGGCAGGGCCTTCTTGCCTTGGCCGTGTTCTTATCTCTGCAAGCCGAACGGACACACACACATACTCAAACACGCACACACACACGCACACACGCACACACACACATACACTCTTCACCTCTCGACTCCTACTTATTAGTCGCCCATTACAAGAGGCAGGGCCTTCTTGCCTCGGCCTTATTCTTATCTCTGCAAGCCAAACAGACACACACACATACACACACACACTTACACACGCACACACACGCACACGCACACGCACACACGCTTCACCTCTCGACTCCTACCCATTAGTCGCTCCTTACAGCAAGCATGGCCTTCCTGCCACGGACGTATTCTTATCTCTGCGAGCCGAAGGGATACACACACACATACACACACATACACACACATACTCACACACGCACGCACACACGCACACACACATACACTCACACACACACAAACACGCACACACGCACACACACATACGATCTTTACCTCTCGACTCCTACTTATTAGTCGCCTCTTACGATAGGCAGGGCCTTCTTGCCTCGGTCGTGCTTTTATCTCTGCAAGCCGAACGGACACACACACACATACACACACCCTCTTACACGCACACACACGCACATACGCACACACATATACACTCTTCACCACTCGACTCCTACCCATTAGTCGCCTCTTACGACAGGCAGGGCCTTCTTGCCACGGCCGTGTTCTTATGCCGACTGGACACACACACTCACACACACAAATACACACACACACTCACACACGCACACACACACACACGCACACTCACACACACATACACTCTTCACCTCTCGACTCCTACCCATTAGTCGCCTCTTACGACAGGCAGGGCCTTCTTGCCACGGCCGTGTTCTTATCTCTGCGAGCCGACTGGACACACACACACTCACACACACAAATACACACACACACTCACACACGCACACACACGCACACTCACATACACTTACTTACTCACTCACTTATCTCTGCAAGCCGAACGGACACATACACACTCACACACACACAAGCACGCACACACGCACACACACGCATACACACAAAAACACTTTTCACCTCTCGACTCCTACCAATTAGTCGCCACTTACGACAGGCAGGGCATTCTTGCCTCGGCCGTATTCTTATCTCTGCAAGCCGAACGGACACATACACACTTACACACACGCACGCACACACGCACACACACGCACACACACACACACACACAAATACACTCTTCACCTCTCGACTCCTACCCATTAGTCGCCTCTTACGACAGGCATGGCCTTCTTGCCTCGGCCCTATTCTAATCTCTGCGAGCCGAATGGACACACACAAACATACACACACACACTTACACACGCAAAAACACACACACACCCACACACGCACACACTCACGTACCCTCTTCACCTCTCGACTCCTACCCATTAGTCGCCTCTTACGACAGGCAGGGCATTCTTGCCTCGGCCGTGTTCTTATCTCTGTAAGCCGAACGGACACACACACACACATGCACACACAAACACACGCAGACAGGCACACACGCACACACGCACACACGCACACGCACACATTCTTTACCTCTCGATTCCTATCCATTGGTCGCCTCTTAAGACAGGCAGGGCCTTCTTGCCACGGACGTATTCTTATCTCTGCGAGCCGAAAGGACACACACACACGCACACACAAACACACGCACACAGGCACACACGCACACACGCACACGTACACGCACACTCACACACTCTCCACCTCTCGACTAATATCCATTAGTCGCCTCTTAAGACAGGCAGGGCCTTCTTGCCTCGGCCGTATTCTTATCTCTGCAAGCCAAACGGACACACACACACATACACACACATACTCACACACGCACAAACACACGCACACACACAAAGACACATACACTCTTCACCTCTAGACTCCTATTCATTAGTCGCCTCTTACGACAGGCAGGGACTTCTTGCCACGGCCGTGTTCTCATCTCTGCGAGCCGAACGGACACACACACACTCACACACACACACCCACACACGCACACACTCACGTACCCTCTTCACCTCTCGACTCCTACCCATTAGTCGCCTCTTACGACAGGCAGGGCATTCTTGCCTCGGCCGTGTTCTTATCTCTGTAAGCCGAACGGACACACACACACACATGCACACACAAACACACGCAGACAGGCACACACGCACACACGCACACACGCACACGCACACATTCTTTACCTCTCGATTCCTATCCATTGGTCGCCTCTTAAGACAGGCAGGGCCTTCTTGCCTCGGCCGTATTCTAATCTCTGCGAGCCGCACGGACACACACACACTGACACACACATATTCACACACACACTCACACACGTACGCACACACACACATATACACTCTTCACCTCTCGACTCCTACCCATTATTCTCCTTTTACGACAGGCAGGGACTTTTTGCCACGGCCGTGTTCTTATCTCTGCAAGCCGAACGGACACACACACACGCACACACACACGCACACGCAAACGTACACGCACACACTCTTCACCTCCCGACTCCTACCCATTATTCTCCTCTTACGACAGGCAGGGACTTCTTGCCACGGCCGTGTTCTTATCTCTGCAAGCCGAACGGACACACACATACACACACACACTCACACACACACACGCACACACGCACGCACACATGCACACACACATATACTCACACACACACAAACACGCACATACGCACACACATACATTCTTCACCTCTCGACTCCTACCTATTAGTCGTCTCTCACGACAGGCAGGGCCTTTTGCCTCGGCCGTATTCTTATCTCTGCAAGCCGAACGGACACACACACATACTCACACACGCACACACACACGCACACACGCACCGACACACATACACTCTTCACCTCTCGACTCCTACTTATTAGTCGCCCACTCTTCACCTCTCGACTCCTACCCATTATTCTCCTCTTACGACAGGCAGGGACTTCTTGCCACGGCCGTGTTCTTATCTCTGCAAGCCGAACGGACACACACATACACACACACACACTCACACACACACACGCACACACGCACGCACACATGCACACACACATACACTCACACACACACAAACACGCACATACGCACACACACATACATTCTTCACCTCTCGACTCCTACCTATTAGTCGTCTCTCACGACAGGCAGGGCCTTCTTGCCTTGGCCGTGTTCTTATCACTGCAAGCCGAACGGACACACACACATACTCACACACGCACACACACACGCACACACGCACACAAACATACACTCTTTACCTCTCGACACCTACCTATTAGTCGTCTCTCACGACAGGCAGGGCCTTCTTGCCTTTGCCGTGTTCTTATCACTTTAAGCCGAATGGACACACACACATACTCACACACGCACACACACACGCACACACGCACACAAACATACACTCTTCACCTCTCGACTCCTACCTATTAGTCGCCTCTTACGATAGGCAGGGCCTTCTTGCCTCGGTCGTGTTTTTATCTCTGCAAGCCGAACTAACACACACACATACTCACACACGCACACACACACGCACACACGCACACACACATACACTTTTCACCTCTCGACTCCTACTTATTAGTCGCCCACTCTTCGCCTCTCGACTCCTATCCATTAGTCGCCCCGTACGATTTGCATCGCTTTCTTGCCACGGCTCTTTTCTTATCTCTGCGAGCTGAAGGGACACACACACATACATACACACACACTCACAAACACACACACACACGCACGCACACACGCACACACACATACACTCACACACACACAAACACGCCCACACGCACACACACATACATTCTTCACCTCTCGACTCCTACCTATTAAACGTCTCTCACGACAGGCAGGGCCTTCTTGCCTTGGCCGTGTTCTTATCACTGCAAGCCGAACGGACGCACACACATACTCACACACGCACACACACACGCACACACGCACACAAACATACACTCTTTACCTCTCGACACCTACCTATTAGTCGCCTCTTACGATAGGCAGGGCCTTGTTGCCTCGGTCGTGTTCTTATTTCTGCAAGCCAAACTAACACACACACATACTTACACACGCACACACACACGCACACACGCACACACACACATACACTCTTCACCTCACGACTCCTACTTATTACTCGCCTCTTACGACAGGCAGGGACTTCTTGCCACGGCCGTGTTCTTATCTCTGCAAGCCGAACGGACACACACATACACACACACACTCACACACACACACGCACACACGCACGCACACATGCACACACACATACACTCACACACACACAAACACGCACATACGCACACACACATACATTCTTCACCTCTCGACTCCTACCTATTAGTCGTCTCTCACGACAGGCAGGGCCTTCTTGCCTTTGCCGTGTTCTTATCACTTTAAGCCGAATGGACACACACACATACTCACACACGCACACACACACGCACACACGCACACAAACATACACTCTTCACCTCTCGACTCCTACCTATTAGTCGACTCTTACGATAGGCAGGGCCTTCTTGCCTCGGTCGTGTTTTTATCTCTGCAAGCCGAACTAACACACACACATACTCACACACGCACACACACACGCACACACGCACACACACATACACTTTTCACCTCTCGACTCCTACTTATTAGTCGCCCACTCTTCGCCTCTCGACTCCTATCCATTAGTCGCCCCGTACGATTTGCATCGCTTTCTTGCCACGGCTCTTTTCTTATCTCTGCGAGCTGAAGGGACACACACACATACATACACACACACTCACAAACACACACACACACGCACGCACACACGCACACACACATACACTCACACACACACAAACACGCCCACACGCACACACACATACATTCTTCACCTCTCGACTCCTACCTATTAGTCGCCTCTTACGATAGGCAGGGCCTTCTTGCCTTGGCCGTGTTCTTATCACTGCAAGCCGAACAGACACACACACACATACTCACACACGCACACACACACGCACACTCGCACACAAACATACACTCTTCACCTCTCAACTCCTACCTATTAGTCGCCTCTTACGATAGGCAGGGCCTTCTTGCCTCAGTCGTGTTCTTATTTCTGCAAGCCGAACTAACACACACACATACTCACACACGCACACACACACGCACACACGCAAACACACACATACACTCTTCACCTCTCGACTCCTACCAATTAGTCGCCTCTTACGATAGGCAGGGCTTTCTTGCCTTGGCCGTGTTCTTATCACTGCAAGCCGAGCGGACACACACACATACTCACACACGCACACACACACGCACACACGCACACAAACATACACTCTTCACCTTTCGACTCCTACCTATTAGTCGCCTCTTACGATAGGCAGGGCTTTCTTGCCTCGGTCGTGTTCTTATTTCTGCAAGCCGAACTAACACACACACATACTCACACACGCACACACACACGCACACACGCACACACACACATACACTCTTCACCTCTCGACTCCTACTTATTACTTGCCTCTTACGACAGGCAGGGCCTTCTTGCCACGGCTGTGTTCTTATCTCTGCGAGCCGACCGCACACACACACACACTCACACACTCACATACACACACACATAAAATGCACGCACACGTACACGCACACACTCTCCACCTCTCGACTCCTATCCATTAGTCGCCTCTTACGACAGGCAGGGCCTTCTTGCTACGGACGTGTTCTTATCTCTGCGAGCCAAACGGACACAGACACACACACACACTCGCACACACACATACACACACATACACGCTTCACCTCTCGACTCCTACCCATTAGTCGCCTCTTACGACATTCAGGGACTTCTTGCCACGGCCGTGTTCTTATCTCTGCGAGCCGAACGGACACACACACACTCACACAAACACACGCACACACGCACACACGCACACACACGCACCCACACACACGCACACGCACACGCACACACTCTCCACCTCTCGACTCCTATCCATAAGCCACCTCTTAAGACAGGCAGGGCCTTCTGCCACGGCCGTAATCTTATCTCTGCGAGCCGAGCGGACAAACACACACACTCACACACACACACACACATACACTATTCACCTCTCGACCCCTACCTTTTAGTCGCCTCTTACGAGAGGCAGGGCCTTCTTGCCCCGGCCGTATTCATATCTCTGCAAGCCGAACGGACACACACACTTATACACACACTCACACACGCACAAACACACATACACGCACACACGCACACACACATACACTCTTCACCTATCGACTACTACCAATTAGTCGCTCCTTACAGCAAGCATGGCCTTTTTGCCACGGCCGTATTCTTATCTCTGCAAGCCGAACGGACACACACACATACTCACACACGCACACACACACGCACACACGCACACAAACATACACTCTTCACCTCTCGACTCCTACCTATTAGTCGCCTCTTACGATAGGCAGGGCCTTCTTGCCACGGCTGTGTTCTTATCTCTGCGAGCCGACCGCACACACACACACTCACACACTCACATACACACACACTTAAACACGCACGCACACGTACACGCACACACTCTCCACCTCTCGACTCCTATCCATTAGTCGCCTCTTACGACAGGCAGGGCCTTTTTGCTACGGACGTGTTCTTATCTCTGCGGGCCAAATGGACACACACACACACACTCGCACACACACATACACACACATACACGCTTTACCTCTCGACTCCTACCCAGTAGTCGCCTCTTACGACATTTAGGGACTTCTTGCCACGGCCGTGTTCTTATCTCTGCGAGCCGAACGGACACACACACACTCACACACACACACGCACACACACGCACCCACACACACGTACACGCACACACTCTCCACCTCTCGACTCCTATCCATTAGCCGCCTCTTAAGACAGGCAGGGCCTTCTTGCCACGGCCGTAATCTTATCTCTGCGAGCCGAGCGGACAAACACACACACTCACACACACACACACACAAACACTCTTCACCTCTCGACCCCTACCTTTTAGTCGCCTCTTACGAGAGGCAGGGCCTTCTTGCCCCGGCCGTATTCATATCTCTGCAAGCCGAACGGACACACACACTTATACACACACACTCACACACGCACAAACACACACACGCACAGACGCACACACACATACACTCTTAACCTCTCGACTCCTACCTTTTAGTCGCCTCTTACGATAAGCAGGGCCTTCTTGCCGCGGTCGTGTTCTCATCTCTGCAAGCCAAACTAACACACACACATACTCACACACGCACACACACGCACACACACACGCACACACGCACACACACATACACTCTTCACCTCTCGACTCCTACTTATTAGTCGACCCTTACAAGAGGCAGGGCCTTCTGGCCTCGGCCGTATTCTTATCTCTGCAAGTCAAACGGATACACACACATACACACACACTCACACACGCCCACGCACGCACACACGCACACACACATACACACACATACACGCTTCACCTCTCGACTCCAGCCATTAGTCGCCTCTTACGACATTCAGGGACTTCTTGCCACGGCCGTGTTCTTATCTCTGCGAGCCGAACGGACACACACAGACTCACACACTCACACACACACACGCACACACACGCACCCACACACACGCACACGCACACGCACACACTCTCCACCTCTCGACTCCTATCCATTAGCCGCCTCTTAAGACAGGCAGGGCCTTCTTGCCACGGCCGTAATCTTATCTCTGCGAGCCGAGCGGACAAACACACACACTCACACACACACACACACACACATACACTCTTCACCTCTCGACCCCTACCTTTTAGTCGCCTCTTACGAGAGGCAGGGCCTTCTTGCCCCGGCCGTATTCATATCTCTGCAAGCCGAACGGACACACACACTTATACACACACACTCACACACGCACAAACACACACACGCACACACGCACACACACATACACTCTTCACCTCTCGACTCCTACCTATTAGTCGCCCCTTACAAGAGGCAGGGCCTTCTTGCCTCGGCCGTATTCTAATCTCTGCGAACCGAATGGACACACACATACATACACACACATATTTACACACGCACAAACACACACATACACATACACTCTTAACCTCTCGACTCCTACCCATTAGTCGCCTCTTACGACAGTCAGGGCCTTCTTGCCACGGCCGTGTTCTCATTTCAGCGAGCCGACCGGACACACACACACACGCACACAGAAACACACGCACACAGGCACAAACGCACACACGCAAACGCACACGCTCACGCACACACTCTCCACCTCTCGATTCCTATCCATTAGTCGCCTCTTAAGACAGGCAGGGCCTTCTTGCCACGGACGTATTTTTATCTCTGCGAGCCGAAGGGACACACACACACACGCACAGACAAACACACGCACACAGGCACACACGCACACACGCACACGTACACGCACCCGCACACCCTCTTCACCTCTCGACTCCTATCCATTAGTCGCCTCTTAAGACAGGCAGGGCCTTCTTGCCTCGGCCGTATTCTTATCTCTGCAAGCCAAACGGACACACACACATACACACACACACACTCACACACACAAGCACGCACACACGCACACACACGCACACACACAAATACACTTTTCACCTCTCGACTCCTACCCATTAGTCGCCTCTTACGACAGGCATGGCCTTCTTGCCTCGGCCGTATTCTAATCTTTGCGAACCGAATGGACACACACATACATACAAACACATATTTACACACGCACAAACACACACACACCCACACACGCACACACACATACACATACACTCTTAACCTCTCGACTCCTACCCATTAGTCTCCTCTTACCACATTCAGGGACTTCTTGCCACGGACGTATTCTTATCTCTGCAAGCCGAACGGACACACACACATACTCACACACGCACACAACACGCACACACGTACACACACACACATACACTCTTCACCTCTCGACTCCTACCCATTAGTCGCCTCTTACGACAGGCAGGGCCTTCTTGCCACGGCCGTGTTCTCATTTCAGCGAGCCGACCGGACACACACACACGCACACACAAACACACGCACACAGGCACACACGTACACACGCACACGTACACGCACACGCACACACTCTCCACCTCTCGACTCCTATCCATTAGTCGCCTCTTAAGACAGGCAGGGCCTTCTTGCAACGAACGCATTCTTATCTCTGCGAGCCGAACGGACACACACACACACACTCACACACAAACACACACACGCAAGCACAAATACACTATTCACCTCTCGACTTCTACCCATTATTCTCCTCTTACGACAGGCAGGGACTTCTTGCCACGGCCGTGTTCTTATCTCTGCAAGCCGAACGGACACACACACACACGCACACACAAACACACGCACACAGGCACACACGCACACACGCACACGCACACCCACACGCACACACTCTCCACCTCTCGATTCCTATCCATTAGTCGCCTCTTAAGACAGGCAGGGCCTTCTTGCCACGGACGTATTCTTATCTCTGCGAGCCGAACGGAAACAAACACACATACACACAGACACATACACTCTTCACCTCTCGACTCCTACCCATTAAACACCTCTTACGACAGGCATGGCCTTCTTGAAACCGCTGATTTCTTATCTCTGCGAGCCAAAGGGACACACATACACATACACACACACTCACACACACACGCACACACGCACGCACACATACACTCTTCACCTCTCGACTCCTACCTATTAGTCGCCCCTTACAAGAGGCAGGGCCTTCTTGCCTCGGCCGTATTCTTATCTCTGCAAGCCAAACGGACACACACACATACTCACACACGCACACACACACGCACACACGCATACACACATACACTCTTCACCTCTCGTCTCCTACCTATTAGTCGCCCCTTACAAAAGGCAGGGTCTTCTTGCCTTGGCCGTATTCTTATCTCTGCAATCCAAACGGACACACAAACATACACACACACTGACACACGCACACACACGCACACACGCACACACCCACTCACACACCACACACACGCACACACGCACACACACACATACACTCTTCACCTTTCGACTCGTACCCATTAGTCGCCTCTTACGACAGGCAGGGCCTTGTTGCCACGGCCGTGTTCTTATCTCTGCGAGACGACCGGACACACACACACACTCACACAAGCACACACACGCACACACGCACACACACACACATACACTCTTCACCTCTCGACTCCTACATATTACTCGCCCCTTACGACAGGCAGGGCCTTCTTGCTTCGGCTGTATTCTTATCTCTGCAGGCCGAACGGACACACATACATACACACACACGCACACACGCACACACACACACATACACTCTTCACCTCTCGACTCCTACCCATTAGTCGTCTCTTAAGACAGGCAGGGCCTTTTTGCCACGGCCGTGTTTTTATCTCTGCGAGCCATACAGACACACACACACACACTCACACACACACCTACACTCTTCACCTCTCGACTCTTACCTATTACTTGCCCCTTACGACAGGCAGGGCCTTCTTGCCTCGGCTGTATTCTTATCTCTGCAAGCCGAACGGACACACATACATAAACACACACTCACACACGCACACGCACATGCACACACACACATGAACTCTTCACCTCTCAACTCCTACCCATTAGTCGCCTCTTACGACAGGCAGGGCCTTCTTGCCACCGCCGTATTCTTATCTTTGCGAGCCGAACGGACACACACACACTCACACACACGGACACACACACACCTACACTCTTCACCTCACGACTCCTACCTATTACTCGCCCCTTACGACAGGCAGGGCCTTCTTGCCTCGCTGTATTCTTATCTCTGCAAGCCGAACGGACACACATACATGCACACACACTTACACACACGTTCACTCTTCACCTATCGACTCCTACCCATTAGTCGCTCCTTACAGCAGGCATGGCCTTCTTGCCACGACCGTATTCTTATCTCTGTGAGCCGAAGGGATACACACACACACATACACATACACGCACACATACTCACACACACACACACACGCACACACACACGCACACATACACTCTTCACCTCTCGATTCCTACCCATTAGTCGCCTCTTACGACAGGCATGGCCTTCTTGCCACGGCTGTATTCTTACCTCTGCGACCCAAAGAACACACAGACACATACACACACACTCACACACGCACACACACACGCGCACACACGCACACATGCACATACATACACTCTCCACCTCTCGACTCCTACCCATTAGTCGCCTCTTACGACAGGCAGGGCCTTCTTGCCACGGCCGTGTTCTTATCTCTGCGAGCCTACTGGACACACACACACTCACACACACAAATACACACACACACTCACACACCACACACACGCACACACACACATACACTCTTCACCTCTCGACTCGTACCCATTAGTCGCCTCTTACGACAGGCAGGGCCTTGTTGCCACGGCCGTGTTCTTATCTCTGCGAGACGACCGGACACACACACACACACTCACACAAGCACACACACGCACACACGCACACACACACATACACTCTTCACCTCTCGACTCCTACCTATTACTCGCCCCTTACGACAGGCAGGGCCTTCTTGCCTCGGCTGTATTCTTATCTCTGCAGGCCGAACGGACACACATACATACACACACACTCACACACGCACACACACACACACACTCACACACACACACACACGCACACACACACACATACACTCTTCACCTTTCGACTCCTACCCATTAGTCGCCTCCTACGACAGATAGGGCCTTCTTGCCACGGCCGTATTCTTATATCTGCGAGCCGAACGGACACACACACACACACACACACTCACACACGCACAGACGCACACACACACATACACTCTTCACCTCTCGACTCCTACCCATTAGTCGTCTCTTAAGACAGGCAAGGCCTTTTTGCCACGGCCGTGTTTTTATCTCTGCGAGCCATACAGACACACACACACACACACTCACACACACACACACCTACACTCTTCACCTCTCGACTCTTACCTATTACTTGCCCCTTACGACAGGCAGGGCCTTCTTGCCTCGGCCGTATTCTTATCTCTGCAAGCCAAACGGACACACACACATACTCACACACGCACACACACACGCACACACGCATACACACATACACTCTTCACCTCTCGTCTCCTACCTATTAGTCGCCCCTTACAAAAGGCAGGGTCTTCTTGCCTTGGCCGTATTCTTATCTCTGCAATCCAAACGGACACACAAACATACACACACACTCACACACGCACACACACGCACACACGCACACACACACATATACACTCTTCAGCACTCGACTCCTACCCATTAGTCGCCTCTGACGACAGGCAGGGCCTTCTTGCCACGGCCGTGTTCTTATCTCTGCGAGCCTACTGGACACACACACACTCACACACACAAATACACACACACACTCACACACCACACACACGCACACACGCACACACACATACACTCTTCACCTCTCGACTCGTTCCCATTAGTCGCCTCTTACGACAGGCAGGGCCTTGTTGCCACGGCCGTGTTCTTATCTCTGCGAGACGACCGGACACACACACACACTCACACAAGCACACACACGCACACACGCACACACACACATACACTCTTCACCTCTCGACTCCTACCTATTACTCGCCCCTTACGACAGGCAGGGCCTTCTTGCCTCGGCTGTATTCTTATCTCTGCAGGCCGAACGGACACACATACATACACACACACTCACACACGCACACACACACACACTCACACACACACACACACGCACACACACACACATACACTCTTCACCTTTCGACTCCTACCCATTAGTCGCCTCCTACGACAGATAGGGCCTTCTTGCCACGGCCGTATTCTTATCTCTGCGAGCCGAACGGACACACACACACACACACACTCACACACGCACAGACGCACACACACACATACACTCTTCACCTCTCGACTCCTACCCATTAGTCGTCTCTTAAGACAGGCAAAGCCTTTTTGCCACGGCCGTGTTTTTATCTCTGCGAGCCATACAGACACACACACACACACACTCACACACACACACATACCTACACTCTTCACCTCTCGACTCTTACCTATTACTTGCCCCTTACGACAGGCAGGGCCTTCTTGCCTCGGCTGTATTCTTATCTCTGCAAGCCGAACGGACACACATACATAAACACACACTCACACACGCACACGCACATGCACACACACACATGAACTCTTCACCTCTCAACTCCTACCCATTAGTCGCCTCTTACGACAGGCAGGGCCTTCTTGCCACCGCCGTATTCTTATCTTTGCGAGCCGAACGGACACACACACACTCACACACACGGACACACACACACCTACACTCTTCACCTCACGACTCCTACCTATTACTCGCCCCTTACGATAGGCAGGGCCTTCTTGCCTCGCTGTATTCTTATCTCTGCAAGCCGAACGGACACACATACATGCACACACACTTACACACACGTTCACTCTTCACCTATCGACTCCTACCCATTAGTCGCTCCTTACAGCAGGCATGGCCTTCTTGCCACGACCGTATTCTTATCTCTGTGAGCCGAAGGGATACACACACACACACATACACATACACACACACATACTCACACACACACACACACGCACACATACACTCTTCACCTCTCGATTCCTACCCATTAGTCGCCTCTTACGACAGGCATGGCCTTCTTGCCTCGGCCGTATTCTTATCTCTGCAAGCCGAACGGACACACACACACACACACATACACACACACCCTCACACACGCACACACACACGCACACACACACACACACACAAATACACTCTTCACCCCTCGACTTCTACTCATTAGTCGCCACTTACGACAAGCATGGCCTTCTTGCTTCGGCCGTATTCTTATCTCTGCGAGCCAAACGGACACACACATAGATACACACACACACACTCACACACGCACACACACACAAACATACACACACACACGTATACTCTTCACCTCTCGACTCCTACCCATTAGTCGCTCCTTACAGCAGGCATGGCCTTCTTGCCACGGCCGTATTCTTATCTCTGCGAGCCGAAGGGACACACACACACACGCACACACGCACACACACACAAACACTTTTCACCTCTCGACTCCTATCCATTAGTCGCCTCTTACGACAGGCATGGCCTTCTTGCCACGGCCGTATTCTTATCTCTGCGAGCCGAACGGACACACACACACACTCACACACGCACACACGCACACACACACACATACACTCTTCACCTCTCGACTCCTACCCATTAGTCGTCTCTTACGACAGGCAGGGCCTTTTTGCCACGGCCGTGTTTTTATCTCTGCGAGCCATACAGACACACACACACACACACACACTCACACACACACACACCTAAACTCTTCACCTCTCGACTCTTACCTATTACTCGCCCCTTACGACAGGCAGGGCCTTCTTGCCTCGGCTGTGTTCTCATTTCTGCAAGCCGAACGGACACACATACATACACACACACTCACACACGCACACACAAATGCACACACACACGCACACATAAACTCTTCACCTCTCCACTCCTACTCATTAGTCGCCTCTTTCGACAGGCAGGGCATTTTTGCCACGGCCGTGTTCTTATCTTTGCGAGCCGACCGGACACACACACACTCACACACGCACACACACACGCACACACGCACACACACATACACTCTTTACCTATCGACTCCTACCCATTAGTCGCCTCTTACGACAGGCAGGGCCTTCTTGCCACGGCCGTGTTCTTATCTCTGCGAGCCAAACGGACACACACATAGATACACACACACACACTCACACACGCACACACAGACAAACATATACACACACACGTATACTCTTCACCTCTCGACTCCTACCCATTAGTCGCTCCTTACAGCAGGCATGGCCTTCTTGCCACGGCCGTATTCTTATCTCTGCGAGCCGAAGGGACACACACACACACGCACACACGCACACACACACATACACTCTTTACCTCTCGACTCCTACCCATTATTCTCCTCTTACGACAGGCAGGGACTTCTTGCCACGGCCGTGTTCTTATCTCTGCAAGCCAAACGGACACACACACACACACGCACACACACACGCACACGCACACGCACACGCACACACTCTCCACCTCTCGACTCCTATCCATTAGTCGCCTCTTACGACAGGCATGGCCTTCTTGCCACCGCTTTTTTCTTATCTCTGCGAGCGAAGGGACACACACACACACACATACACACACACACTCACACACACACACACACGCACGCACACACGCACACACACATACACTCACAGACACACAAACACGCACACACGCACACACATACATTCTTCACATCTCTAATCCTACCTATTAGTCGCCTCTCACGACAGGCACGGCCTTCTTGCCTCGGCCGTGTTCTTATCTCTGCAAGACGAACGGACACACACACACATACTCACACACGCACACACGCACGCACACACACATACACTCACACACACACAAACACGCACACAGGCACACACACATACATTCTTCACCTCTCGACTCCGACCTATTAGTCGCCTCTTACGACAGGCAGGGCCTTCTTGCCTTGGCCGAGTTCTTATCTCTGCAAGCCGAACGGACACACACACATACTCACACACGCACACAGACACGCACACACGCACACAAACATACACTCTTCACCTCTCGACTCCTACCTATTAGTCGCCTCTTACGATAGGCAGGGCCTTCTTGCCTCGGTCGTGTTTTTATCTCTGCAAGCCGAACTAACACACACACATACTCACACACGCACACACGCACGCACACACGCACACACACATACACTCACACACACAAACACGCACACACGCACACACACATAAATTCTTCACCTCTCGACTCCTACCTATTAGTCGGCTCTTACGACAGGCAGGGCCTTCTTGCCTTGGCCGTGTTCTTATCTCTGCAAGCCGAACGGACACACACACATACTCACACACGCACACACACACGCACACACGCACACACACACACATACACTCTTCACCTCTCGACTCCTACTTATTAGTCGCCCATTACAAGAGGCAGGGCCTTCTTGCCTCGGCCTTATTCTTATCTCTGCAAGCCAAACAGACACACACACATACACACACACACTTACACACGCACACACACGCACACGCACACGCACACACTCTCCACCTCTCGACTCCTATCCATTAGTCGCCTCTTAAGACAGGCAGGGCCTTCTTGCCACGGACGTATACCTATCTCTGCGAGCCGAACGGACACACACACACACACTTGCACACATACACACACACACACATACACGCTTCACCTCTCGACTCCTACCCATTAGTCGCTCCTTACAGCAAGCATGGCCTTCCTGCCACGGACGTATTCTTATCTCTGCGAGCCGAAGGGATACACACACACATACACACACATACACACACATACTCACACACGCACGCACACACGCACACACACATACACTCACACACACACAAACACGCACACACGCACACACACATACGATCTTTACCTCTCGACTCCTACCTATTAGTCGCCTCTTACGATAGGCAGGGCCTTCTTGCCTCGGTCGTGCTTTTATCTCTGCAAGCCGAACGGACACACACACACATACACACACCTTCTTACACGCACACACACGCACATACGCACACACATATACACTCTTCACCACTCGACTCCTACCCATTAGTCGCCTCTTACGACAGGCAGGGCCTTCTTGCCACGGCCGTGTTCTTATGCCGACTGGACACACACACTCACACACACAAATACACACACACACTCACACACGCACACACACACACACGCACACTCACACACACATACACTCTTCACCTCTCGACTCCTACCCATTAGTCGCCTCTTACGACAGGCAGGGCCTTCTTGCCACGGCCGTGTTCTTATCTCTGCGAGCCGACTGGACACACACACACTCACACACACAAATACACACACACACTCACACACGCACACACACGCACACTCACATACACTTACTTACTCACTCACTTATCTCTGCAAGCCGAACGGACACATACACACTCACACACACACAAGCACGCACACACGCACACACACGCATACACACAAAAACACTTTTCACCTCTCGACTCCTACCAATTAGTCGCCACTTACGACAGGCAGGGCATTCTTGCCTCGGCCGTATTCTTATCTCTGCAAGCCGAACGGACACATACACACTCACACACACGCACGCACACACGCACACACACGCACACACACACACAAATACACTCTTCACCTCTCGACTCCTACCCATTAGTCGCCTCTTACGACAGGCATGGCCTTCTTGCCTCGGCCCTATTCTAATCTCTGCGAGCCGAATGGACACACACAAACATACACACACACACTTACACACGCAAAAACACACACACACGCACACACGCACACACTCACGTACCCTCTTCACCTCTCGACTCCTACCCATTAGTCGCCTCTTACGACAGGCAGGGACTTCTTGCCACGGCCGTTTTCTTATCTCTGTAAGCCGAACGGACACACACACACATGCACACACAAACACACACAGACAGGCACACACGCACACACGCACACACGCACACGCACACATTCTTTACCTCTCGATTCCTATCCATTGGTCGCCTCTTAAGACAGGCAGGGCCTTCTCGCCACGGAGGTATGCTTATCTCTGCGAGCCGAAAGGACACATACACACGCACACACAAACACACGCACACAGGCACACACGCACACACGCACACGTACACGCACACTCACACACTCTCCACCTCTCGACTAATATCCATTAGTCGCCTCTTAAGACAGGCAGGGCCTTCTTGCCTCGGCCGTATTCTTATCTCTGCAAGCCAAACGGACACACACGCACATACACACACATACTCACACACGCACAAACACACGCACACACACAAAGACACATACACTCTCCACCTCTAGACTCCTATTCATTAGTCGCCTCTTACGACAGGCAGGGATTTCTTGCCACGGCCGTGTTCTCATCTCTGCGAGCCGAACAAACACACACACACTCACACACACACACGCACACACGCACACACACATATACACTCTTCACCTCTCGACTCCTACCCATTATTCTCCTCTTACGACAGGCAGGGACTTTTTGTCACGGCCGTGTTCTTATCTCTGCAAGCCGAACGGACACACACACACGCACACACACACACGCACACGCAAACGTACACGCACACACTCTTCACCTCTCGAATCCTACCCATTATTCTTCTCTTACGACAATCAGGGACTTCTTGCCACGGCCGTGTTCTTATCTCTGCAAGCCGAACGGACACACACATACACACACACACTCACACACACACACGCACACACGCACGCACACATGCACACACACATATACTCACACACACACAAACACGCACATACGCACACACACATACATTCTTCACCTCTCGACTCCTCCTATTAGTCGTCTCTCACGACAGGCAGGGCCTTTTGCCTCGGCCGTATTCTTATCTCTGCAAGCCGAACGGACACACACACATACTCACACACGCACACACACACGCACACACGCACCGACACACATACACTCTTCACCTCTCGACTCCTACTTATTAGTCGCCCACTCTTCACCTCTCGACTCCTACTTATTATTCTCCTCTTACGACAGGCAGGGACTTCTTGCCACGGCCGTGTTCTTATCTCTGCAAGCCGAACGGACACAAACATACACACACACACTAACACACACACACACGCACACACGCACGCACACATGCACACACACATACACTCACACACACACAAACACGCACATACGCACACACACATACATTCTTCACCTCTCGACTCCTACCTATTAGTCGTCTCTCACGACAGGCAGGGCCTTCTTGCCTTGGCCGTGTTCTTATCACTGCAAGCCGAACGGACACACACACATACTCACACACGCACACACACACGCACACACGCACACAAACATACACTCTTTACCTCTCGACACCTACCTATTAGTCGCCTCTTACGATAGGCAGGGCCTTGTTGCCTCGGTCGTGTTCTTATTTCTGCAAGCCAAACTAACACACACACATACTCACACACGCACACACACACGCACACACGCACACACACACATACACTCTTCACCTCTCGACTCCTACTTATTACTCGCCTCTTACGACAGGCAGGGACTTCTTGCCACGGCCGTGTTCTTATCTCTGCAAGCCGGACGGACACACACATACACACACACACTCACACACACACACGCACACACGCACGCACACATGCACACACACATACACTCACACACACACACACAAACACGCACATACGCACACACACATACATTCTTCACCTCTCGACTCCTACCTATTAGTCGTCTCTCACGACAGGCAGGGCCTTCTTGCCTTTGCCGTGTTCTTATCACTGCAAGCCGAATGGACACACACACATACTCACACACGCACACACACACGCACACACGCACACAAACATACACTCTTCACCTCTCGACTCCTACCTATTAGTCGCCTCTTACGATAGGCAGGGCCTTCTTGCCTCGGTCGTGTTTTTATCTCTGCAAGCCGAACTAACACACACACATACTCACACACGCACACACACACGCACACACGCACACACACATACACTTTTCACCTCTCGACTCCTACTTATTAGTCGCCCACTCTTCGCCTCTCGACTCCTATCCATTAGTCGCCCCGTACGATTTGCATCGCTTTCTTGCCACGGCTCTTTTCTTATCTCTGCGAGCTGAAGGGACACACACACATACATACACACACACTCACAAACACACACACACACGCACGCACACACGCACACACACATACACTCACACACACACAAACACGCCCACACGCACACACACATACATTTTTCACCTCTCGACTCCTACCTATTAGTCGCCTCTTACGATAGGCAGGGCCTTCTTGCCTTGGCCGTGTTCTTATCACTGCAAGCCGAACGGACACACACACATACTCACACACGCACACACACACGCACACACGCACACAAACATACACTCTTCACCTTTCGACTCCTACCTATTAGTCGCCTCTCACGATAGGCAGGGCCTTCTTGCCTCGGTCGTGTTCTTATTTCTGCAAGCCGAACTAACACACACACATACTCACACACGCACACACACACGCACACACGCACACACACACATACACTCTTCACCTCTCGACTCCTACCAATTAGTCGCCTCTTACGATAGGCAGGGCCTTCTTGCCTTGGCCGTGTTCTTATCACTGCAAGCCGAACGGACACACACACATACTCACACACGCACACACACACGCACACACGCACACAAACATACACTCTTCACCTTTCGACTCCTACCTATTAGTCGCCTCTCACGATAGGCAGGGCCTTCTTGCCTCGGTCGTGTTCTTATTTCTGCAAGCCGAACTAACACACACACATACTCACACACGCACACACACACGCACACACGCACACACACATACACTCTTCACCTCTCGACTCCTACTTATTACTTGCCTCTTACGACAGGCAGGGCCTTCTTGCCACGGCTGTGTTCTTATCTCTGCGAGCCGACCGCACACACACACACACTCACACACTCACATACACACACACATAAACACGCACAAACACGTACACGCACACACTCTCCACCTCTCGACTCCTATCCATTAGTCGCCTCTTACGACAGGCAGGGCCTTCTTGCTACGGACGTGTTCTTATCTCTGCGAGCCAAACGGACACACACACACACACACACTCGCACACACACATACACATACATACACGCTTCACCTCTCGACTCCTACCCGTTAGTCGCCTCTTACGACATTCAGGGACTTCTTGCCACGGCCGTGTTCTTATCTCTGCGAGCCGAACGGACACACACACACTCACACAAACACACGCACACACGCACACACGCACACACACGCACCCACACACACGCACACGCACACGCACACACTCTCCACCTCTCGACTCCTATCCATAAGCCACCTCTTAAGACAGGCAGGGCCTTCTGCCACGGCCGTAATCTTATCTCTGCGAGCCGAGCGGACAAACACACACACTCACACACACACACACATACACTCTTTACCTCTCGACCCCTACCTTTTAGTCGCCTCTTACAAGAGGCAGGGCCTTCTTGCCCCGGCCGTATTCATATCTCTGCAAGCCGAACGGACACACACACTTATACACACACTCACACACGCACAAACACACATACACGCACACACGCACACACACATACACTCTTCACCTATCGACTACTACCAATTAGTCGCTCCTTACAGCAAGCATGGCCTTTTTGCCACGGCCGTATTCTTATCTCTGCAAGCCGAACGGACACACACACATACTCACACACGCACACACACACGCACACACGCACACAAACATACACTCTTCACCTCTCGACTCCTACCTATTAGTCGCCTCTTACGATAGGCAGGGCCTTCTTCCCTCGGTCGTGTTCTTATTTCTGCAAGCCGAACTAACACACACACATACTCACACACGCACACACACACGCACACACGCACACACACACACATACACTCTTCACCTCTCGACTCCTACTTATTACTCGCCTCTTACGACAGGCAGGGCCTTCTTGCCACGGCTGTGTTCTTATCTCTGCGAGCCGACCGCACACACACACACTCACACACTCACATACACACACACTTAAACACGCACGCACACGTACACGCACACACTCTCCACCTCTCGACTCCTATCCATTAGTCGCCTCTTACGACAGGCAGGGCCTTTTTGCTACGGACGTGTTCTTATCTCTGCGGGCCAAATGGACACACACACACACACACTCGCACACACACATACACACACATACACGCTTTACCTCTCGACTCCTACCCAGTAGTCGCCTCTTACGACATTCAGGGACTTCTTGCCACGGCCGTGTTCTTATCTCTGCGAGCCGAACGGACACACACACACTCACACACACACACGCACACACACGCACCCACACACACGCACACGCACACACTATCCACCTCTCGACTCCTATCCATTAGCCGCCTCTTAAGACAGGCAGGGCCTTCTTGCCACGGCCGTAATCTTATCTCTGCGAGCCGAGCGGACAAACACACACACTCACACACACACACACACACACACATACACTCTTCACCTCTCGACCCCTACCTTTTAGTCGCCTCTTACGAGAGGCAGGGCCTTCTTGCCCCGGCCGTATTCATATCTCTGCAAGCCGAACGGACACACACACATACTTACACACGCACACACACGCACACACACACGCACACACGCACACACACATACACTCTTCACCTCTCGACTCCTACTTATTAGTCGACCCTTACAAGAGGCAGGGCCTTCTGGCCTCGGCCGTATTCTTATCTCTGCAAGTCAAACGGATACACACACATACACACACACTCACACACGCCCACACACGCACACACGCACACACACATACACACACATACACGCTTCACCTCTCGACTCCTACCCATTAGTCGCCTCTTATGACATTCAGGGACTTCTTGCCACGGCCATGTTCTTATCTCTGCGAGCCGAACGGACACACACAGACTCACACAAACACACGCACACACGCATACACACGCACCCACACACACGCACACGCACACGCACACACTCTCCACCTCTCGACTCCTATCCATTAGCCGCCTCTTAAGACAGGCAGGGCCTTCTTGCCACGGCCGTAATCTTATCTCTGCGAGCCGAGCGGACAAACACACACACTCACACACACACACATACACTCTTCACCTCTCGACCCCTACCTTTTAGTCGCCTCTTACGAGAGTCAGGGCCTTCTTGCCCCGGCCGTATTCATATCTCTGCAAGCCGAACGGACACACACACTTATACACACACACTCACACACGCACAAACACACACACGCACACACGCACACACACATACACTCTTCACCTCTCGACTCCTACCTTTTAGTCGCCTCTTACGTTAAGCAGGGCCTTCTTGCTGCGTTCGTGTTCTCATCTCTGCAAGCCAAACTAACACACACACATACTCACACACCCACACACACGCACACACACACGCACACACGCACACACACACATACACTCTTCACCTCTCGACTCCTACTTTTTAGTTGACCCTTACAAGAGGCAGGGCCTTCTGGCCTCGGCCGTATTCTTATCTCTGCAAGCCAAACGGACACACACACATACACACACACTCACACACGCCCACACACGCACACACGCACACACACACACACACATACACTCTTCACCTCTCGACTCCTGCCCATTATTCTCCTCTTACGACAGGCAGGGACTTCTTGCCACGGCCGTGTTCTTATCTCTGCAAGCCGAACGGACACACACACATACTCACACACGCACACACACACGCACACACACACATACACTCTTCACCTCTCGACTCCTACCCATTATTCTCCTATTACGACAGGCAGGGACTTCTTGCCACGGCCGTGTTCTTATCTCTGCAAGCCGAACGGACACACACACACACGCACACGCACACACTCTCCACCTCTCGACTCCTACCCATTAGTCGTTTCTTACGACAGGCAGGGCCTTCTTGCCTCGGTCGTATTCTTATCTCTGCAAGCCAAACGGACACACACCCACACACAAATACACACACATACTCACACACGCACAAACACACGCACACACACAAAGACACATACACTTTTCACCTCTCGACTCCTATTCATTAGTCGCCTCTTACGACAGGCAGGGACTTCTTGCCACGGCCGTGTTCTTATCTCTGCGAGCCGACTGGGCACACACACACTGACACACACACACATTCACACACACACTCACACACGTACGCACACACGCAAACACACACATACACTCTTCACCTCTCGACTCCTACCCATTATTCTCCTCTTACGACAGGCAGGGATTTCTTGCCACGGCCGTGTTCTTATCTCTGCAAGCCGAACGGACACACACACACGCACACACACACACGCACTCGCACACACACACATACACTCTTCACCTCTCGACTCCTACTTATTACTCGCCTCTTACGACAGGCAGGGCCTTCTTGCTACGGACGTGTTCTTATCTCTGCGGGCCAAACGGACACACACACACACACACTCGCACACACACATACACACACATACACGCTTTACCTCTCGACTCCTACCCATTAGTCGCCTCTTACGACATTCAGGGACTTCTTGCCACGGCCGTGTTCTTATCTCTGCGAGCCGAACGGACACACACACACTCACACACACACACGCACACACGCACACACACGCACCCACACACACGCACACGCACACGCACACACTATCCACCTCTCGACTAATATCCATTAGCCGCCTCTTAAGACAGGCAGGGCCTTCTTGCCACGGCCGTAATCTTATCTCTGCGAGCCGAGCGGACAACACACACACTCACACACACACACATACACTCTTCACCTCTCGACCCCTACCTTTTAGTCGCCTCTTACGAGAGGCAGGGCCTTCTTGCCCCGGCCGTATTCATATCTCTGCAAGCCGAACGGACACACACACTTATACACACACACTCACACACGCACAAACACACACACGCACACACGCACACACACATACACTCTTCACCTCTCGACTCCTACCTTTTAGTCGCCTCTTACGTTAAGCAGGGCCTTCTTGCTGCGTTCGTGTTCTCATCTCTGCAAGCCAAACTAACACACACACATACTCACACACCCACACACACGCACACACACACGCACACACGCACACACACACATACACTCTTCACCTCTCGACTCCTACTTTTTAGTTGACCCTTACAAGAGGCAGGGCCTTCTGGCCTCGGCCGTATTCTTATCTCTGCAAGCCAAACGGACACACACACATACACACACACTCACACACGCCCACACACGAACACACGCACACACACACACACACATACACTCTTCACCTCTCGACTCCTACCCATTATTCTCCTCTTACGACAGGCAGGGACTTCTTGCCACGGCCGTGTTCTTATCTCTGCAAGCCGAACGGACACACACACATACTCACACACGCACACACACACGCACACACGCACACACACACATACACTCTTCACCTCTCGACTCCTACCCATTATTCTCCTATTACGACAGGCAGGGACTTCTTGCCACGGCCGTGTTCTTATCTCTGCAAGCCGAACGGACACACACACACACGCACACGCACACACTCTCCACCTCTCGACTCCTACCCATTAGTCGTTTCTTACGACAGGCAGGGCCTTCTTGCCTCGGTCGTATTCTTATCTCTGCAAGCCAAACGGACACACACCCACACACAAATACACACACATACTCACACACGCACAAACACACGCACACACACAAAGACACATACACTCTTCACCTCTCGACTCCTATTCATTAGTCGCCTCTTACGACAGGCAGGGACTTCTTGCCACGGCCGTGTTCTTATCTCTGCGAGCCGACTGGGCACACACACACTGACACACACACACATTCACACACACACTCACACACGTACGCACACACGCAAACACACACATACACTCTTCACCTCTCGACTCCTACCCATTATTCTCCTCTTACGACAGGCAGGGACTTCTTGCCACGGCCGTGTTCTTATCTCTGCAAGCCGAACGGACACACACACACGCACACACACACACGCACTCGCACACGCACACGCACACGCACACACTCTCCACCTCTCGACTCCTATCCATTAGTCGCCTCTTAAGACAGGCAGGGCCTTCTTGCCTCGGCCGTATTCATATCTCTGCAAGCCAAACGGACACACACACAAATACACACACAAACTCACACACGCACAAACACACGCACACACGCACACAAACATACACTCTTCACCTCTCGACTCCTACCTATTAGTCGTCTCTTACGATAGGCAGGGCCTTCTTGCCTCGGTCGTGTTCTTCTTTCTGCAAGCCGAACTAACACACACACATACTCACACACGCACACACACACGCACACACGCACACACACGCACACACACACATACACTCTTCACCTCTCGACTCCTACTTATTACTCGCCTCTTACGACAGGCAGGGCCTTCTTGCCACGGCTGTGTTCTTATCTCTGCGAGCCGACCGCACACACACACACTCACACACTCACATACACACACACTTAAACACGCACGCACACGTACACGCACACACTCTCCACCTCTCGACTCCTATCCATTAGTCGCCTCTTACGACAGGCAGGGCCTTCTTGCTACGGACGTGTTCTTATCTCTGCGGGCCAAACGGACACACACACACACACTCGCACACACACATACACACACATACACGCTTTACCTCTCGACTCCTACCCATTAGTCGCCTCTTACGACATTCAGGGACTTCTTGCCACGGCCGTGTTCTTATCTCTGCGAGCCGAACGGACACACACACACTCACACACACACACGCACACACGCACACACACGCACCCACACACACGCACACGCACACGCACACACTCTCCACCTCTCGACTAATATCCATTAGCCGCCTCTTAAGACAGGCAGGGCCTTCTTGCCACGGCCGTAATCTTATCTCTGCGAGCCGAGCGGACAAACACACACACTCACACACACACACACACACATACACTCTTCACCTCTCGACCCCTACCTTTTAGTCGCCTCTTACGAGAGGCAGGGCCTTCTTGCCCCGGCCGTATTCATATCTCTGCAAGCCGAACGGACACACACACTTATACACACACACTCACACACGCACAAACACACACACGCACACACGCACACACACATACACTCTTCACCTCTCGACTCCTACCTTTTAGTCGCCTCTTACGATAAGCAGGGCCTTCTTGCTGCGTTCGTGTTCTCATCTCTGCAAGCCAAACTAACACACACACATACTCACACACCCACACACACGCACACACACACGCACACACGCACACACACACATACACTCTTCACCTCTCGACTCCTACTTTTTAGTTGACCCTTACAAGAGGCAGGGCCTTCTGGCCTCGGCCGTATTCTTATCTCTGCAAACCAAACGGACACACACACATACACACACACTCACACACGCCCACACACGCACACACGCACACACACACACACACACATACACTCTTCACCTCTCGACTCCTACCCATTATTCTCCTCTTACGACAGGCAGGGACTTCTTGCCACGGCCGTGTTCTTATCTCTGCAAGCCGAACGGACACACACACATACTCACACACGCACACACACACGCACACACGCACACACACACATACACTCTTCACCTCTCGACTCCTACCCATTAATCTCCTATTACGACAGGCAGGGACTTCTTGCCACGGCCGTGTTCTTATCTCTGCAAGCCGAACGGACACACACACACACGCACACGCACACACTCTCCACCTATCGACTCCTACCCATTAGTCGTTTCTTACGACAGGCAGGGCCTTCTTGCCTCGGTCGTATTCTTATCTCTGCAAGCCAAGCGGACACACACACAAATACACACACATACTCACACACGCACAAACACACGCACACACACAAAGACACATACACTCTTCACCTCTCGACTCCTATTCATTAGTCGCCTCTTACGACAGGCAGGGACTTCTTGCTACAGCCGTGTTCTTATCTCTGCGAGCCGACCGGACACACACACACACGCACACACACACGCACTCGCACACGCACACGCACACGCACACACTCTTTACCTCTCGACTCCTATCCATTAGTCGCCTCTTAAGACAGGCAGGGCTTTCTTGCCACGGCCGTGTTCTTATCTCTGCAAGCCGAACGGACACACACACACACGCACACACACACACGCACTCGCACACGCACACGCACACGCACACACTCTTTACCTCTCGACTCCTATCCATTAGTCGCCTCTTAAGACAGGCAGGGCTTTCTTGCCTCGGCCGTATTCATATCTCTGCAAGCCAAGCGGACACACACACAAATACACACACATACTCACACACGCACAAACACACGCACACACACAAAGACACATACACTCTTCACCTCTCGACTCCTATTCATTAGTCGCCTCTTACGACAGGCAGGGACTTCTTGCTACAGCCGTGTTCTTATCTCTGCGAGCCGACCGGACACACACACACACGCACACACACACGCACTCGCACACGCACACGCACACGCACACACTCTTCACCTCTCGACTCCTACCCATTATTCTCCTCTTACGACAGGCGAGGACTTCTTGCCACGGCCGTGTTCTTATCTCTGCAAGCCGAACGGACACACACACACACGCACACACACACGCACTCGCACACGCACACGCACACGCACACACTCTTCACCTCTCGACTCCTACCCATTATTCTCCTCTTACGACAGGCAGGGACTACTTGCCACGGCCGTGTTCTTATCTCTGCAAGCCGAACGGACACACACATACACACACACTCACACACACACGCACACACGCACGCACACACGCACACACACATACACTCACACACACAAACACGCACATACGCACACACACATACATTCTTCACCTCTCGACTCCTACCTATTAGTCGTCTCTCACGACAGGCAGGGTCTTCTTGCCTCTTCCGTGTTCTTATCTCTGCAAGCCAAACAGACACACACACACTCACACACACACACATACACTCTTAACCTCTCGACTCCTACCCATTAGTCACCTCTTAAGACAGGCAGGGCCTTCTTGCCTCGGCCGTATTCTTATCTCTGCAAGCCGAACGGACACACACACATACACACACGCTTACACACGCACACACGCACACACACACGCACACACACATACACTCTTTACCTCTCGACTCCTACCCATTAGTCGCTTCTTATAATAGGCAGGGCCTTCTTGCTACGGCCATGTTCTTATCTCTGCGAGCCGAACGGACATACACACACACTCAAACACACACGCACGCTCACACGCACACACACACACGCACACACGCACACGCACACGCACACGCACACGCACACACTCCACCTCTCGACTCCTATCCATTAGTCACCTCTTAAGACAGGCAGGGCCTTCTTGCCTCGGCCGTATTCTTATCTCTGCAAGCCGCATGGACACATACCTACATACACACACACATTTACACACGCACAAACACACACACACCCACACACGCACCCACACATACACATACACTATTCACCTCTCGACTCCTACCTATTAGTCGCCCCTTACAAGAGGCAGGGCCTTCTTGCCTCGGCCGTATTCTAATCTCTGCGAACCGAATGGACACACACATACATACACACACATATTTACACACGCACAAACACACACACATACACATACACTCTTAACCTCTCGACTCCTACCCATTAGTCGCCTCTTACGACAGGCAGGGCCTTCTTGCCACGGCCGTGTTCTCATTTCAGCGAGCCGACCGGACACACACACACACGCACACACAAACACACGCACACAGGCACAAACGCACACACGCAAACGCACACGCTCACGCACACACTCTCCACCTCTCGATTCCTATCCATTAGTCGCCTCTTAAGACAGGCAGGGCCTTCTTGCCACGGACGTATTTTTATCTCTGCGAGCCGAACGGACACACACACACACGCACAGACAAACACACGCACACAGGCACACACGCACACACGCACACGTACACGCACACGCACACCCTCTTCACCTCTCGACTCCTATCCATTAGTCGCCTCTTAAGACAGGCAGGGCCTTCTTGCCTCGGCCGTATTCTTATCTCTGCAAGCCAAACGGACACACACACATACACACACACACTCACACACACAAGCACGCACACACGCACACACACGCACACACACAAATACACTTTTCACCTCTCGACTCCTACCCATTAGTCGCCTCTTACGACAGGCATGGCCTTCTTGCGTCGGCCGTATTCTAATTTCTGCGAACCGAATGGACACACACATACATACACACATACATTTACACACGCACAAACACACACACACCCACACACGCACACACATACACATACACTATTCACCTCTCGACTCCTACCTATTAGTCGCCCCTTACAAGAGGCAGGGCCTTCTTGCCTCGGCCGTATTCTAATCTTTGCGAACCGAATGGACACACACATACATACAAACACATATTTACACACGCACAAACACACACACACCCACACACGCACACACACATACACATACACTCTTAACCTCTCGACTCCTACCCATTAGTCGCCTCTGACGATATTCAGGGACTTCTTGCCACGGACGTATTCTTATCTCTGCAAGCCGAACGGACACACACACATACTCACACACGCACACACACACGCACACACGTACACACACACACATACACTCTTCACCTCTCGACTCCTACCCATTAGTCGCCTCTTACGACAGGCAGGGCCTTCTTGCCACGGCCGTGTTCTCATTTCAGCGAGCCGACCGGACACACACACACACACGCACACACAAACACACGCACACAGGCACACACGCACACACGCACACGTACACGCACACGCACACACTCTCCACCTCTCGACTCCTATCCATTAGTCGCCTCTTAAGACAGGCAGGGCCTTCTTGCAACGAACGCATTCTTATCTCTGCGAGCCGAACGGACACACACACACACACTCACACACAAACACACACACGCAAGCACAAATACACTATTCACCTCTCGACTTCTACCCATTATTCTCCTCTTACGACAGGCAGGGACTTCTTGCCACGGCCGTGTTCTTATCTCTGCAAGCCGAACGGACACACACACACACGCACACACAAACACACGCACACAGGCACACACGCACACACGCACACGCACACCCACACGCACACACTCTCCACCTCTCGATTCCTATCCATTAGTCGCCTCTTAAGACAGGCAGGGCCTTCTTGCCACGGACGTATTCTTATCTCTGCGAGCCGAACGGACACACACACACACGCACAGACAAACACACGCACACAGGCACACACACACACACGCGCGCACACACACATACACTCTTCACCTCTCGACTCCTATCCATTAGTCGCCTCTTAAGACAGGCAGGGCCTTCTTGCCTCGGCCGTATTCTTATCTCTGCAAGCCAAACGGACACACACACACATACACACAGACACATACACTCTTCACCTCTCGACTCCTACCCATTAGTCACCTCTTACGACAGGCATGGCCTTCTTGAAACCGCTGATTTCTTATCTCTGCCAGCCAAAGGGACACACATACACATACACACACACTCACACACACACGCACACACGCACGCACACATACACTCTTCACCTCTCGACTCCTACCTATTAGTCGCCCCTTACAAGAGGCAGGGCCTTCTTGCCTCGGCCGTATTCTTATCTCTGCAAGCCAAACGGACACACACACATACTCACACACGCACACACACACGCACACACGCATACACACATACACTCTTCACCTCTCGTCTCCTACCTATTAGTCGCCCCTTACAAAAGGCAGGGTCTTCTTGCCTTGGCCGTATTCTTATCTCTGCAATCCAAACGGACACACAAACATACACACACACTCACACACGCACACACACGCACACACGCACACACACACATATACACTCTTCAGCACTCGACTCCTACCCATTAGTCGCCTCTGACGACAGGCAGGGCCTTCTTGCCACGGCCGTGTTCTTATCTCTGCGAGCCTACTGGACACACACACACTCACACACACAAATACACACACACACTCACACACCACACACACGCACACACGCACACACACACATACACTCTTCACCTCTCGACTCGTACCCATTAGTCGCCTCTT
This sequence comes from Diabrotica undecimpunctata, assembly GCF_040954645.1. NCBI lineage: Eukaryota > Metazoa > Arthropoda > Insecta > Coleoptera > Chrysomelidae > Diabrotica > Diabrotica undecimpunctata. The sequence continues at coordinate 112,124 of NW_027311989.1, forward strand.
ACGACAGGCAGGGCCTTGTTGCCACGGCAGTGTTCTTATCTCTGCGAGACGACCAGACACACACACACACTCACACAAGCACACACACGCACACACGCACACACACACACATACACTCTTCACCTCTCGACTCCTACCTATTACTCGCCCCTTACGACAGGCAGGGCCTTCTTGCCTCGGCTGTATTCTTATCTCTGCAGGCCGAACGGACACACATACATACACACACACTCACACACGCACACACACACACACACACTCACACACACACACACACACACGCACACACACACACACACATACACTCTTCACCTTTCGACTCCTACCCATTAGTCGCCTCCTACGACAGATAGGGCCTTCTTGCCACGGCCGTATTCTTATCTCTGCGAGCCGAACGGACACACACACACACACTCACACACGCACAGACGCACACACACACATACACTCTTCACCTCTCGACTCCCACCCATTAGTCGTCTCTTAAGACAGGCAGGGCCTTTTTGCCACGGCCGTGTTTTTATCTCTGCGAGCCATACAGACACACACACACACACTCACACACACACACACCTAAACTCTTCACCTCTCGACTTTTACCTATTACTCGCCCCTTACGACAGGCAGGGACTTCTTGCCTCGGCTGTGTTCTTATCTCTGCAAGCCGAACGGACACACATACACACACCCACACTCACACACGCACACACACATGCACACACACACACACACACACATAAATTCTTCACCTCTCCACTCCTACCCATTATACGCCTCTTTCGACAGGCAGAGCCTTTTTGCCACGGCCGTGTTCTTATCTTTGCGAGCCATACAGACACACATACACATTCACACACACACACACACACCTACACTCTTCACCTCTCGACTCCTACCTATTACTCGCACCTTACGACAGACAGGGCCTTCTTGCCTCGGCTGTATTCTTACCTATGCAGGCCGAACGGACACACATACATACACACACACTCACACACGCACACACACACACTCACACACACACGCACACACAGACACACACATACACTCTTCACCTCTCGACTCCTACCCATTAGTCGCCTCTTACGACAGGCAGGGCTTCTTGCCACGGCCGTATTCTTATCTCTGCGAGCCAACGGACACACACACACACTCACACACGCACACACGCACACACACACACACACACATACACTCTTCACCTCTCGACTCCTACCCATTAGTCGTCTCTTACGACAGGCAGGGCCTTTTTGCCACGGCCGTGTTTTTACCTCTGCGAGCCATACAGACACACACACACACACACACTCACAACCACACACACACACTCACAACCACACACACACACCTAAACTCTTCTAAACGACAGGCAGGGCCTTCTTGCCACGGCTGTATTCTTATCTCTGCAAGCCGAACGGACACACACACACATACACTCACACACGCACACACACACACTCACACACAGGTACACTCTTCAACTCTCGATTTCTACCCATTAGTTGCTCCTTACAGCAGGCATGGCCTTCTTGCCACGGCCGTATTCGTACCTCTGCGAGCAGAAGAGACACGCACACACACACACACACATACACATACACACACACACACGCGCGCACACACACACATACACTCTCAACCTCTCGACTCCTACCCATTATTCTCCTCTTACGACAGGCAGAGCCTTTTTGCCACGGCCGTGTTCATATCTCTGCGAGCCGACCGGACACGCACACACTGACACACACACACTCACACACACACTCACACACGCACGCACACACGCACACAAACACACACACATACACTCTTCACCCCTCGACTCCTACCCATTATTCTGCTCTTACGACAGGCAGGGCCTTCTTGCCACGGATGTATTCTTATCTCTGCGAGCCGAACAGACACACACACACACACTCGCACACACACACACACACACATACACGCTCCACCTCTCGACTCCTACCCATTAGTCGCCTCTTACGACATTCAGGGACTTTTTGCTACGGCCGTGTTCTTATCTCTGCGAGCCGAACGGACACACACACACTCACGCACACACGCACACACGCACACACGCACACAAACATACACTCTTCACCTCTCGACTCCTACCTATTAGTCGCCTCTTACGATAGGCAGGGCCTTCTTGCCTCGGTCGTGTTTTTATCTCTGCAAGCCGAACTAACACACACACATACTCACACACGCACACACACACGCACACACGCACACACACATACACTTTTCACCTCTCGACTCCTACTTATTAGTCGCCCACTCTTCGCCTCTCGACTCCTATCCATTAGTCGCCCCGTACGATTTGCATCGCTTTCTTGCCACGGCTCTTTTCTTATCTCTGCGAGCTGAAGGGACACACACACATACATACACACACACTCACAAACACACACACACACGCACGCACACACGCACACACACATACACTCACACACACACACAAACACGCCCACACGCACACACACATACATTCTTCACCTCTCGACTCCTACCTATTAGTCGCCTCTTACGATAGGCAGGGCCTTCTTGCCTTGGCCGTGTTCTTATCACTGCAAGCCGAACAAACACACACACACATACTCACACACGCACACACACACGCACACACGCACACAAACATACACTCTTCACCTCTCAACTCCTACCTATTAGTCGCCTCTTACGATAGGCAGTGCCTTCTTGCCTCAGTCGTGTTCTTATTTCTGCAAGCCGAACTAACACACACACATACTCACACACGCACACACACACGCACACACGCACACACACACATACACTCTTCACCTCTCGACTCCTACCAATTAGTCGCCTCTTACGATAGGCAGGGCCTTCTTGCCTTGGCCGTGTTCTTATCACTGCAAGCCGAACGGACACACACACATACTCACACACGCACACACACACGCACACACGCACACAAACATACACTCTTCACCTTTCGACTCCTACCTATTAGTCGCCTCTTACGATAGGCAGGGCCTTCTTGCCTCGGTCGTGTTCTTATTTCTGCAAGCCGAACTAACACACACACATACTCACACACGCACACACACGCACACACGCACACACACACATACACTCTTCACCTCTCGACTCCTACTTATTACTTGCCTCTTACGACAGGCAGGGCCTTCTTGCCACGGCTGTGTTCTTATCTCTGCGAGCCGACCGCACACAGACACACTCACACACTCACATACACACACACATAAACACGCACGCACACGTACACGCACACACTCTCCACCTCTCGACTCCTATCCATTAGTCGCCTCTTATGACAGGCAGGGCCTTCTTGCTACGGACGTGTTCTTATCTCTGCGAGCCAAACGGCGACACACACACACACACTCGCACACACACATACACACACATACACGCTTCACCTCTCGACTCCTACCCATTAGTCGCCTCTTACGACATTCAGGGACTTCTTGCCACGGCCGTGTTCTTATCTCTGCGAGCCGAACGGACACACACACACTCACACAAACACACGCACACACGCACACACACGCACCCACACACACGCACACGCACACGCACACACTCTCCACCTCTCGACTCCTATCCATAAGCCACCTCTTAAGACAGGCAGGGCCTTCTGCCACGGCCGTAATCTTATCTCTGCGAGCCGAGCGGACAAACACACACACTCACACACATACACACATACACTCTTCACCTCTCGACCCCTTCCTTTTGGTCGCCTCTTACGAGAGGCAGGGCCTTCTTGCCCCGGCCGTATTCATAATTCTGCAAGCCGAACGGACACACACACTTATACACACACTCACACACGCACAAACACACATACACGCACACACGCACACACACATACACTCTTCACCTATCGACTACTACCAATTAGTCACTCCTTACAGCAAGCATGGCCTTTTTGCCACGGCCGTATTCTTATCTCTGCAAGCCGAACGGACACACACACATACTCACACACGCACACACACACGCACACACGCACACAAACATACACTCTTCACCTCTCGACTCCTACCTATTAGTCGCCTCTTACGATAGGCAGGGCCTTCTTGCCTCGGTCGTGTTCTTATTTCTGCAAGCCGAACTAACACACACACATACTCACACACGCACACACACACACGCACACGCACACGCACACACTCTCCACCTCTCGACTCCTATCCATAAGCCACCTCTTAAGACAGGCAGGGCCTTCTGCCACGGCCGTAATCTTATCTCTGCGAGCCGAGCGGACAAACACACACACTCACACACATACACACATACACTCTTCACCTCTCGACCCCTTCCTTTTGGTCGCCTCTTACGAGAGGCAGGGCCTTCTTGCCCCGGCCGTATTCATAATTCTGCAAGCCGAACGGACACACACACTTATACACACACTCACACACGCACAAACACACATACACGCACACACGCACACACACATACACTCTTCACCTATCGACTACTACCAATTAGTCACTCCTTACAGCAAGCATGGCCTTTTTGCCACGGCCGTATTCTTATCTCTGCAAGCCGAACGGACACACACACATACTCACACACGCACACACACACGCACACACGCACACAAACATACACTCTTCACCTCTCGACTCCTACCTATTACTCGTCTCTTACGACAGGCAGGGCCTTCTTGCCACGGCTGTGTTCTTATCTCTGCGAGCCGACCGCACACACACACACTCACACACTCACATACACACACACTTAAACACGCACGCACACGTACACGCACACACTCTCCACCTCTCGACTCCTATCCATTAGTCGCCTCTTACGACAGGCAGGGCCTTTTTGCTACGGACGTGTTCTTATCTCTGCGGGCCAAATGGACACACACACACACACTCGCACACACACATACACACACATACACGCTTTACCTCTCGACTCCTACCCAGTATTCGCCTCTTACGACATTCAGGGACTTCTTGCCACGGCCGTGTTCTTATCTCTGCGAGCCGAACGGACACACACACACTCACACACACACACGCACACACACGCACCCACACACACGCACACGCACACGCACACACTCTCCACCTCTCGACTCCTATCCATAAGCCACCTCTTAAGACAGGCAGGGCCTTCTGCCACGGCCGTAATCTTATCTCTGCGAGCCGAGCGGACAAACACACACACTCACACACATACACACATACACTCTTCACCTCTCGACCCCTTCCTTTTGGTCGCCTCTTACGAGAGGCAGGGCCTTCTTGCCCCGGCCGTATTCATAATTCTGCAAGCCGAACGGACACACACACTTATACACACACTCACACACGCACAAACACACATACACTCTTCACCTATCGACTACTACCAATTAGTCACTCCTTACAGCAAGCATGGCCTTTTTGCCACGGCCGTATTCTTATCTCTGCAAGCCGAACGGACACACACACATACTCACACACGCACACACACACGCACACACGCACACAAACATACACTCTTCACCTCTCGACTCCTACCTATTACTCGTCTCTTACGACAGGCAGGGCCTTCTTGCCACGGCTGTGTTCTTATCTCTGCGAGCCGACCGCACACACACACACTCACACACTCACATACACACACACTTAAACACGCACGCACACGTACACGCACACACTCTCCACCTCTCGACTCCTATCCATTAGTCGCCTCTTACGACAGGCAGGGCCTTTTTGCTACGGCCGTGTTCTTATCTCTGCGAGCCGAACGGACACACACACACTCACACACACACACGCACACACACGCACCCACACACACGCACACGCACACGCACACACTCTCCACCTCTCGACTCCTATCCATTAGCCGCCTCTTAAGACAGGCAGGGCCTTCTTGCCACGGCCGTAATCTTATCTCTGCGAGCCGAGCGGACAAACACACACACTCACACACACACACACATATACACTCTTCACCTCTCGACCCCTACCTTTTAGTCGCCTCTTACGAGAGGCAGGGCCTTCTTGCCCCGGCCGTATTCATATCTCTGCAAGCCGAACGGACACACACACATATACACACACACTCACACACGCACAAACACACACACTCACACACGCACACACACATACACTCTTCACCTCTCGACTCCTACCTTTTAGTCGCCTCTTACGATAAGCAGGGCCTTCTTGCCGCGGTCGTGTTCTCATCTCTGCAAGCCAAACTAACACACACACATACTCACACACGCACACACACGCACACACACACGCACACACGCACACACACATACACTCTTCACCTCTCGACTCCTACTTATTAGTCGACACTTACAAGAGGCAGGGCCTTCTGGCCTCGGCCGTATTCTTATCTCTGCAAGTCAAACGGATACACACACATACACACACACTCACACACGCCCACACACGCACACACGCACACACACATACACACACATACACGCTTCACCTCTCGACTCCTACCCATTAGTCGCCTCTTACGACATTCAGGGACTTCTTGCCACGGCCGTGTTCTTATCTCTGCGAGCCGAACGGACACACACAGACTCACACAAACACACGCACACACGCACACACACGCACCCACACACACGCACACGCACAAACTCTCCACCTCTCGACTCCTATCCATTAGCCGCCTCTTAAGACAGGCAGGGCCTTCTTGCCACGGCCGTAATCCTATCTCTGCGAGCCGAGCGGACAAACACACACACTTACACACACACACACATACACTCTTCACCTCTCGACCCCTACCTTTTAGTCGCCTCTTACGAGAGGCAGGGCCTTCTTGCCCCGGCCGTATTCATATCTCTGCAAGCCGAACGGACACACACACTTATACACACACACTCACACACGCACAAACACACATACACGCACACACGCACACACACATACACTCTTCACCTATCGACTACTACCAATTAGTCGCTCCTTACAGCAAGCATGGCCTTTTTGCCACGGCCGTATTCTTATCTCTGCAAGCCGAACGGACACACACACATACTCACACACGCACACACACACGCACACACGAACACAAACATACACTCTTCACCTCTCGACTCCTACCTATTAGTCGCCTCTTACGATAGGCAGGGCCTTCTTGCCTCGGTCGTGTTCTTATTTCTGCAAGCCGAACTAACACACACACATACTCACACACGCACACACACAAGTACACACGCACACACACACATACACTCTTCACCTCTCGACTCCTACTTATTACTCGCCTCTTACGACAGGCAGGGCCTTCTTGCCACGGCTGTGTTCTTATCTCTGCGAGCCGACCGCACACACACACACTCACACACTCACATACACACACACTTAAACACGCACGCACACGTACACGCACACACTCTCCACCTCTCGACTCCTATCCATTAGTCGCCTCTTACGACAGGCAGGGCCTTCTTGCTACGGACGTGTTCTTCTCTCTGCGGGCCAAACGGACACACACACACACACTCGCACACACACATACACACACATACAAGCTTTACCTCTCGACTCCTACCCATTAGTCGCCTCTTACGACATTCAGGGACTTCTTGCCACGGCCGTGTTCTTATCTCTGCGAGCCGAACGGACACACACACACTCACACACACACACGCACACACGCACACACACGCACCCACACACACGCACACGCACACGCACACACTCTCCACCTCTCGACTAATATCCATTAGCCGCCTCTTAAGACAGGCAGGGCCTTCTTGCCACGGCCGTAATCTTATCTCTGCGAGCCGAGCGGACAAACACACACACTCACACACACACACACATACACTCTTCACCTCTCGACCCCTACCTTTTAGTCGCCTCTTACGAGAGGCAGGGCCTTCTTGCCCCGGCCGTATTCATATCTCTGCAAGCCGAACGGACACACACACTTATACACACACACTCACACACGCACAAACACACACACGCACACACGCACACACACATACACTCTTCACCTCTCGACTCCTACCTTTTAGTCGCCTCTTACGATAAGCAGGGCCTTCTTGCCGCGGTCGTGTTCTCATCTCTGCAGGCCAAACTAACACACACACATACTCACACACCCACACACACGCACACACACACGCACACACGCACACACACACACATACACTCTTCACCTCTCGACTCCTACTTTTTAGTTGACCCTTACAAGAGGCAGGGCCTTCTGGCATCGGCCGTATTCTTATCTCTGCAAGCCAAACGGACACACACACATACACACACACTCACACACGCCCACACACGCACACACGCACACACACACACACATACACTCTTCACCTCTCGACTCCTACCCATTATTCTCCTCTTACGACAGGCAGGGACTTCTTGCCACGGCCGTGTTCTTATCTCTGCAAGCCGAACGGACACACACACATACTCACACACGCACACACACACACACACGCACACACACACATACACTCTTCACCTCTCGACTCCTACCCATTATTCTCCTATTACGACAGGCAGGGACTTCTTGCCACGGCCGTGTTCTTATCTCTGCAAGCCGAACGGACACACACACACACGCACACGCACACACTCTCCACCTCTCGACTCCTACCCATTAGTCGTTTCTTACGACAGGCAGGGCCTTCTTGCCTCGGTCGTATTCTTATCTCTGCAAGCCAAACGGACACACACCCACACACAAATACACACACATACTCACACACGCACAAACACACGCACACACACAATTAGATTTTTTTAATCAGCAGGCCACCCTTAATCGAAAAAATTAAAATTAAAAAAAAATATACACTTTTAATTTTCACGAAATTTTCAGCGAATACAGACATCCAAGTGGAAATTTTTCTCACGAACCGTTAGATGTAGGAAAATTCCGAGTAT